>NW_015506143.1:297227-314018 GCF_001515645.1 Sinocyclocheilus grahami
TTGGTTTGCAACCAATAAATCAGAACCTAAGAAATGTACAGTATTCATTTTAATGTGACAAACAGACAACTTTAACCACATTTAAGGTTTCAGTTTAATCTTTTTAATTAAGTTGCTACTTATACTGAAGTACTGCAGTTTGGAAGCCAACAATTAAAGAAGTGTGAAATCATGCTTCCATTTTATTGTTCTTGGTATATAATCTCTGATTGTTGCTCTTCAAATTATATTGACACCTGTAGCTTTAGAGGCCTCAAAGCCATCACTTGCTTATTAATTTCTTTGCTTTAAATGAAATTCCTATTCTAATTGTTAATGTAGTACACATCTCTATAGCTCACCTCAGGCTAAATCACTTCTGTTAGAAACATCTGCTTCTCAGCTGCAGTTCCAGGCACAGATATGATTCGTGACAGTCGCTGTATTATGTCTTCTGTCTAGGGTAATGTGCAAAGAAGAAACATGGGAAAATAGTTTTATAACATGCAGACAGAGAACATCATCAATATATACTGTATATATGTGTGTGTGTACATGTGTGTATATATATATATATATATATATATATATATATATCAGAAGAAATGGACAGCACCTGAGTTAAATATATGTGTGTCACAGCAAAGGGTCTGAATACTTAGGATCATGTGATATTTCAGTTTTTCTTTTTTTAATAAATCTGCAAAAATGTCAACAATTCTGTGTTTTTCTGTCAATATGGGGTGCTGTGTGTACATTAATGAGGAAAAAAAATTAACTTAAATGATTTTAGCAAATGGCTGCAATATAACAAAGAGTGAAAAATTTAAGGGGGTCTGAATACTTTCCGTACCCACTGTATAACATTTCTGTCCCCCTCAAAATGATATAGTATACACAGTGTAGTTTTACCGAACAAACAGCAGAAACGGCGAAAAAGACTGGCAGCTGCCACGAACTCTGGCAGCTGGGGATGCCACCAGAAGTGGCGCTGCGACCTGCCGCTGCCAGGATTTGTGCTTGCTCTCTCTCGAAAGCTGTGGGCTAGCTGCTGGACTGAAGAGAAACTCCTGGAAGACACTTTCATCAGCAGCATTCAGAAAGGTCATGGTCTCTATGCATGACCCCAAACGTATTTGGACACTTTTGCCACAATTAAAAATGTCTTTGCATTATATATCAAAATAAGTGTCATTTATGGTGAATTAAGGGTGATTGGGACATAAGGTTAAATGGGACAGTACAACTATACAGAATTTTCAGAATTAGGCTGTTTTTATTTTGTCCCATCCCGGGTGGATGGGACAGCATCGTTTTGGTTGATTGGGACAGTGCTTAAAGGCTTTGCTAATTAAGAAAATGATTTACCTTTAATAGAGAACCACTGTATATGCTCTGTATGCCCTAAATCAGTGGTTTCCAACCTGTTTATATATGCAAGCCCTAATCAACCACAAAAATAGTCATGATCTAGCTAGACTTATGCTAAAATAAAAATTCTGAAACAGAAGCGTTTTGAAAATAGAAGCATTATAGATAAACTTTTTTTTTTTATGTTTTTTTTTGTTGCAGAAATAAACCATATTCATGTTTCGTTTAAAGGTTGGTGTAGGTCACATTTTTTTAACCTGTTATTTAACCAAAATTTTTGTTGTTGCTTTTTTTAAGTTTTTTTTTTTTATTATTATTATTGGACCTGAAGCATTTTTATTTTTTACTTGTCTAATATTTGATTTTTAAGTGTTTTCAATGACTTTTGGACTTCAAGCCTTCTTTGCCTCAGTTACATGTGTTTTGGATTTTGGATGGATTTATGAAGTGAGAAATAAAGTTGAACAGAAATAAACATGGGCTCTTAATAATGATGAACAGAAAATGAAATATTGCAAATAAAAATATATTAAAGTATGAACTAACTTGTGCAATACAGCAAATATTCTTACACTACCCTAAATTAATGAAAAAGTGTGCTGTCCCAATCACCCAAACGTTGTGTCCCAATCACCCAAATATTACCAAAAAATCCTTTCATCATAATATAACATTGTTTCCTTCTCAGATGTGTAGTTAACATCTTCAGTATTACAGAAATATATCATGTGTTCGGCTGATGTTTTTAATTTATGGCAAGAAACCTTGCTCATGTCTGAAATTCGAACACTGTCCCAATCCACCTTAATTCACCCTATTTAAAATAAACAGTAGGCCTACTAACTGGGGGGAGGGGGGTCTTTAAAATCTGAAAAATGCTATAACTGCCATATATTGGGCTGTTAAGGCACTGAACTGTATCTATACAGCAATGACTAAATACAGGTCAAAAACAGCTACACTGCTGGACGCGACGCCAAACAGAACGCTGCAGACGCCGGAGCTGGACTGCGCTGGAATCGTGACGCAGACAACCAGTCGACCAATCAGAGCCTTTGTTTATGCGTGCGGCGTGTTTATTCGACTGACGTCGCGCGTTCGCAGTGTAGACACCTGCGTTGTTGCGTCGCGTCGCGTCGCGTCGCGTGTATTCAGGGTGTTACTGCGCCACCATTTATAAGTGCATTCTAGTGTATGGCATATTCTCTACTGCACCACGAACTCCTTCCAGAACTGTGATGGAAACGATTTTTAAGCTATAGCCGCATTTAAGCTTCAGTGGCACAGAGCCGCCGCAGGAGACGCAGAGTCAGTGTTTGACAGAAGCATGGCTGAGCGCGGGACCTGCGCACCTCCCCTACATCACCGCGCGTCTTCACCTGGAGGAAAGAGGCGATATTTGGCCCAGGTTAGTAAAGCTGAATGAGAAGACGATGGACAGCCGGACCGAGAATCCGACGAAGGCAGCGGGCTACCTGAAGGAGCTGAATAAGATCATAGAGACCCAGCAGACGCTGCTGGAGCGGCAGAAGAGGCGCATCTTTGAGCTGGAGCAGCATGTGTCCGACCTGTGCGCCGAGAACAGCCGCCTGAGACACGAGTACCAGCGGCACCTGCTCTCCTGCAGACTGCGCTGCATCCAGGAGAACAGCCCGCTGCAGCAGTAAGACTCCTCTCATGCACTTCCTCCACAAACCACAAATCAGATATTAGAAGGTGAACGCGAGTACACAGTGGCATTTTTTAATAGTCTATATATTGTATTTGTTTTTAGAGTTTGTCTCATTTTGGAGCGTGTTTGGTTAGTTTGATTTTGAAAATACATGTCCAGAATACTATTAAAGGGGTCATATGATGCGATTTCAAGTTTTCCTTTCTCTTTGGAGTGTTACAAGCTGATTGTGCAGAGATAAGATCCCTGAAGTTGCAAAGACTAAAGTCTCAAAACCAAAGAGATATTCTTTATCAAAGTTAAGACTCTGCCACGCCCCCCTAAAACGGCTCGTTCTAACACGCCCCCACATATCTACCTCACTATGTGGAAATATTAGCATAATGCGCCCAAATGTGCACGCATTAACCGTGGCTTGTGTACTGCAAACACATACCAGCTTCATCACTGTGTCTGTCACGCGACTCTGTTCCCCTTTCCGGCTCTGTCTTTACATCTATTTTGAAAGATGAAGCTCGTGATTATGGTTAGGAGCGTTACATTTCCGACGAGTGCTTACGGTGTTCAGCCAATCACAATGCACTGGGTCAGCTGGCCAATCAGAGCAGACTGCGCTTGTCGGAAGGAGGGACTTTGTAGAAAACGAAGCGTTTGAGAGAGGTGGGGCATAGAGGACCTACAATAATGTACAGTATTTGAAAAATAATGTGTTTTTTGAACATTAAAGCATGTCAACATATTCTGTTACACCAAATACACAAAATAATGATCTTTAAAAAAGCATCATATGACCCCTTTAAAGTAGATTGTGCTTTTTTTCTAACAGCTGCGGCAGTTAATGCTTTCAGCTGTAGTCTCCCAGCCTGACCATAATGTGCCCATATAAAAAGACCTACAGGTCTGACCAACCAGCATAGGCTGCAGTGTTTCCCCTCGGTTTACGGCTTTGGGGGGGGGGGGGCCGATTCCTTTTTTTTTTAACCTTTTTAATGGTTAAACTACATTTTATTAATCAAAAAGCATGTCTAATTAATTAAAATCATGAAACTTAAACAATTTAACATCAATTTATTAAAAGTTTAACAAATATTACGTTTAGGGCCCTATGAAATGTTTTATTTGTCCAACCTTATGTTTTATTGTAACCAAATTCTGTTTTAGCATGTCTAATTTGAAAGCATAAAACAAGTTTCATTTATTCTTACAATAGCCTTGTGATTTTTTTGCTCAGAAATTCTGTGTTGTGTATTTACATTTTGTTTTAAGGCATAAAACATTCATTTAATCTATCTTTTAAGTAATGAAAAAAATTTTGGGAAAATTAAAGGTCATTTAATATTACAATTAAAACATTGAAGAAATATTGAATGCTTATTCCTTAAAAATAAGGTTTTAATAATTTTAGTAGTAGTAGTAGCAGTCTGTTACGTACATTCTACTCAAAAATAGTAATATATTTCTGCCAATGCCCTCAAGTTAAACCAAACGTTTATTTTGACGGGTTGCCGTGAATACATTTACATTTCTGTCTGTGTATGACATGATGATAGTTTTACTCAAATGAAACGGTTAACATAAGGCTATTTAGTTTGCTTAATGAAAGAACAAGGTATAGACATGTTCTATAAGAAAGGTAACTTTAAATGACTTCTGTTGTGATCTGGCGCTATAGAGAACATATAATTAAATAAAATTAACTTGACCTTAATATAATGGCAGGGGAAACACTGGGCTGGTTTAAGATTTCGATACTGTCAAGCTAAACTAACCAAACTATTTTCTGTCTTGAAACTGGCATTCTGAATTGGTGTGTGTGTGATGAATCTCTGACTGAAGAGGTCCCATAAGCAGGCTCCAAGGCAGCAGTGTTGCAGATGTTGGTTAAATCTGCTGAAATCAGCTATCAAGTTCGAGAAAAAATAAGCTCCAAGTGATAACATTTCTAAAGTTTGTTGTGAGGGACTCCCACGGTTTAGATGTTCATGAGGTCTAGGAAACCCTCTGCTACCCCTGTATTTCACACCTCTGCTGCAACTTCGAAAACATGTCAGGTGAGATTCACTGTAAAAAATAAATCCGTAAAATAACAGAAAATGTACTGGCAGCTCATTACACGTGACATGTCCATTAATTTTACAGACATTTCTGTTAACTATAAAACACAATGCAATGAAGTGGAACATTCAAAATACTGGTAAAACACCTGTAAAAAATAAATACAGAGAAATTCCTTGAAGTTATACAGTATATTGTGCCCTATTTTTACAGATTTTTTTTTAGAGTGTAAGTAGATTTTCATACTCCAAATCACAACATCACACATTAGTCTACCGGTTTTTCTGGTTGATTTTCTTTATCTTGCCCAGTCTGTAGTTATTTCATACATTAATAAAAGTACTATTTTGATGTCAACAGAAAAGGCAGAAATACTTAGCTGAATGACTGCTGTCTTGTTGCACTCAAATCTGTTGTTTTAGTTGTGCAAAGTATGTGGCATCTTCTCATTGATTGATTCATGACTCCTTGAATAAGAGAGGAACAAATACGAGACCGATATTTCATCACAGTATGGGATTCAGTAACATAGTGCCCTCAAAGGACATTTCTCTCTGTAACTGGATCTTTGATTTTCTGACAGAATATCTTCAGAATAGACACCAGCATATGAGTCTGTTGACTCTACCATGAGTCTGAGCACTGGTGTCCCACAAGGCTCTGTAATCGGACCTGTACTGTTCTCCTCGTTTACATACTGTATTGATGTATTGTTGAGCATAACTCAGTTGAAAAAATTGTCATTCTTTTCCCGTCAAATCTTTTAAATAAATCAATTAAACCAGTTCACAAAACTATTCTGGCCCAGACAGTTCATGAGTCAAAACACTCACTGAATCATTAAACTGAAAACCATAATTTTTGCAAATATAAAGTTTGTAGGCTAATTAACCAAGAACCCATGGTTGAGCTGATAATAAGAGGATTTGAAGTGTACAGAGGACCTGACTGCTGGGTTGGAAAAATATATTTATTAAGTGATGTTAGCAAGGATGTTAAACAATAAAGCATACTGGGAATATGTTTATGACTTACCAACACACATAGAAGAGAGTTAGTTTTAGTAATATCATTTTGTAAAAAACTTTCAACCTAGTGATGTAAATGTATTTTAGTACTGACATGAAATTACAGTAGTCACCCTTAATAATAAAACCTTAACACACTGCACTCTCAGGAAATAAAGGTACAAAAGTTGTCACTGGGGCGGTACCTTTTCAAAAGGCACACCTTTGTACCTAAAGAGTCCATATTGGTACCTTAAAGGTACATATTAGTACCTAAAATGTACAAAAGTGTACCTTTTGAAAAGGTACCACCCCAGTGACAGCTTCTGTACCTTCATTTCTGAGAGTGTGTAAATCCTTCATAGAAAACAGCAACATGTGCCTATGTGTGCATATGCACGTTGTGCTCATTTAACGCTACTTTATCAGGCCTTATACATACAATTGCCCCACTGTATAAGATGAAATGAAAATGCTATTGAAACTTTTCTGAAGACAGTTGGTTAGAGATACATTCATATAAAAAACACCTGCGCCCGAAACACCCGACTTGACCCAAATCTATTTGTGACGGTTAGTTCTAATATTGTGGTGGGCCGCCACAAGTAAATCAATGTATGGGAAATGCTGACATATTTTGCATATTGCGTGTGCAATTCTTGGAGTTTTGAAAAAAAGAGGCAAAGTCTTGAATATGTATGCAGTTGAAAAAAACTGTAATTCCTGAAATATATGCTGAAATTTGTCATTATTCTGTAGTGGCACTTGTTAAAAAGCATATGTATTTACAATAGGCAAGGTTTACTGAATGCTTTCCATTCCAGTGTAACTCTAAATGTGATTTTGATTTGTTCTACTCTGTTTAGATATGTTTTCCTAAAAAAAAAGATTTTTGTGTGTTTCAGGTCAGAATATGGCAGTACAAGAATCGTCAGGTATGTTGACTTCTGTTGTACTGGTGAATATTGTCTGAATTGTAAAAGATTTTAAATGTGTCGATTATAAACCACATTACTCTGTGAGTATTGGGTGCTCTGAGTGGTTGCTAACCCCTGTTCATTTGGGTGCATCACATTCGGTGACAGCAGCTGTCCCGCTCCGCATCCACTCGTGTGTAACTTGAGCAGCATCAGCTCGGACGTTCTGCTGCAGACTCTTGTGAAGTGTCTGGAGTCTGTGTTGTGTTTCTTTCTGCAGAAGACATGCCTCTCTTCCTGTGGAAACGACAGACAGTCCCAGCAGCCTCAGATCAGCCGTGTGCAGGAGAACTGTGCCGAGCCGACAGAGGAAGTCTGCATCCTTCGGGTACTGTAAACTCTCGTCTTTGTTTAGATCATATTGTAGGGTGTTTGTATACTATACTAGAATTTTATTATTTTTTCAATGACAGTAAGTCATAGCAAGTGGAATGCAACTTTGTAATTATTTCCTTTGTTCAATTTGATGAATTTGACTCATCGTTAGTCACTTGTCAATGACAGTAAGTGACAATATTTACAATCATTTATTTTTACACCTGATAGTATATTGTAGGTTGTACAACATACAGAACTGACATCTTCAGGTCATAAGGCACATTACTAAATGAAACACCCAAAGAATTATATTTATATTAATAATAGCAGGCATACAGTATTAATGAACGGAACACATTTAAAGTTTGAATGAGTGATGTTAAACTAGCTAGATTCATTTCATGCAGTATGTGTAAAAATCACAGTCACTCTGGTGAAGAACACCAAACACCAGGATATGTGATGAGAAATGAGCTCAGTTGAGGATGCTTGTGATGTGAGGAATGTGTCAGTGTTTAATGGTCCGCTTGAAATGTCACATTTCAAGTTCTTCATTTGGCTTTGACTGTGTGAATTTGTTTCTGTGAAAGAAACCAATGGGGAGACTGTAGTGTACTGTAGATTTCACGGGACATTTAAGGCAAGAAAACAAAATACAGTTTGTATTTATTGAGTTTTGCAGTCTGTGTGAATGAGACTTATATGTATATGCATATAAAAAACAGTTGACAAAGGCAGACTGGGCTGATAATTGAAGGTGCTGTAAACTTGTATTTACTTATTTGAAATAGCACACATATAATGTTGCTACTACACTGTAAAAAAAATTCCGTACAATTTATGGTAAAAAACCGGCAGCTGTGGTTGACGGAATTTTACTGTAAAAAATAAGGTAGCAATGTTTTAGGTTTCACGGTTTTAACTTAAATTTACAGTTAAATACCGTAATTTAATTAATTTATATAATGTTAATATACCAACCTATTGAAGTACTGAAATCTGTTTTGTACCTTTGTAATACACTGATAACCATCAAATGCAGGAGGTGATGAGAAAGTCACATGATGAACCAAAGCCCATCACAAGCAGCTTTTAAATAATAACATATATAGAAGGTGCACAGTGCCATTCACACAAACACTAAACACCATCACGGTAACACACATGAAACTGAAATAATGCTATAAACATTCATTTAACAACATTAGGTGTAACACACAACCCTAATGTACAACATCAAATTTAAAATGTAATGCAGGGAATTCTGGGAATGTCAATTTACAGTTATTTACTGTAAATTATACGGTCTTTACTGTAGTATACCAAAAACGGTATACTACAGTAAAATTAATGTCCAATACATGTAATGTCCAATACCGTTTTTCACCGTATATAGTAGGGGAATTTACCATTTACCATTTAACAGGTTTTTACTGTAGCATTTTTACAGTCTTTTACCGTTAAATTCACTGTAATTTTTAACAGTGTACTTGACAGATATCACTGCTGTTGTGAGAAATCACATCAGCTCTGGGGGTCAAACCTTTGATTTTCTTTTCTTAAACTCCCAGAAACGCTTTTTGCTTGTGTGCATTTGGGTTTGCTGACATGCATAACAGTTATAATATCACATTGAATAAATTAATGCATTTAAAAAACGATGTACTATATATAGTTGAAATAACAATACAGAATTTAAGGACGTTTACCTTATTCAAAGATTTGTCTGTCAAATCCATACATTAATTCTTCTTCATAAATGCCCATTAAATGAATCTGGGAACCAATATATACATGTCCACCCAATTTTTGGTATATGATTGGAGCTAGTGATTTTGGCAAGTGTATTGTATCATACAGTGAGTGAACAGGTTATAGTGGACTGTGTGTGTGTGCTGCCTGAAGCTGAGACAAGTTTATTTGTTCCAATATCTGTATGTTGGCAAAACTCTATTTCCTTTTAGTGCAGAAATTGAAGTGGTGACTTTATATTGATATGCGTTTACAGTACCAAGCATTTTAACAGCGGTTGAAATGTTCTGTTCGAATGTGTTGAGATGTGTTATGTGCAGCCCTTTTATACTTCCAGATGTGAGACTTGAAGGTGACCTGAAGCTCATGAATTTGTCATGGATTTTTTTTCACCGTATTTCACTCTGTGCTTCAGCAGTTTTCACTGATTTTTGTTTGTTGGAAAGAAACAAACTCTGTATCTGTAGTTTGAATTCTAGTATGATTTCAGCCATCTTGTGTCTAGTGAGATCACACCAGATTGCTAATTAACACAGCTAGAGCTACAACAGCCATTCATTTCTGAAAGGAAGGTTTCAGATTCAATAAAAAGGTGAAGCACCATCAGAAGCATTTGTAGCATAATCAGCAGAGAGTGAGAATGAGGGTTGAGATGTGTTTTGCAAACACTGTTTGTTTTTTATGCACAAAACTCTATTAATATTATAAGTGAACCGCAAGGAAAATATTAAAATAACAAAGCATGTCAAGACTGCTTTAAAAAAAAAAAAAAAGGTTTGAAAAAGAAACTACAGCTGATTTTATTAATTTAATTTATATAATTGTTTCTCAGACAATTTCTGACAGCATCAGACTCATAATAATGTATTATATCTTATATTCATTAGGTAAGTAGTTGGAAAAAATTAAGTATCTCACTGTTAGTATTTTTCCTTGTACCTGTCAATGTTGTGATTATTACTGTGAGCGACTCTCTCACAATTTGCAGAAATTCATGAATTTGTGAAATGCATTAATTCCATGAATGAGTTAATGAAATTGCAGAAATTATGAATATAAACATGCATTTACACACATACGATGCAGTGAATGCGATGAGAATATAGTCCAGCTTGTTAATAGAGGACACGTGTTGACGTGATGTGAGGCAGAGCTCAGCTCTTACTGCACTGAGTGGGCGGGAGTATCCTCACAGGAATAAACCCGTCTTAAACAAAGCCTCATCCAGGGCAGAGCTGTGTCCGTCACACTCATGGGACGAGCTGTCAGTGTGTGTTAGCTGCCCGTGACCAGAGAAACAGAGAGAGAGCGAGAGAGAGAGAGAGAGAGAGAGAGAGAGAGAGAGAGAGAGAGGCCACCAAACCAGAAATGCTGTAGTGTGTAGTGAGGGCCCTATGAAATTAATTTTATTTTTCCCAAGTTCCATTTTTCTGGATTCCATTTTCGTAATTTAATTCCATTTTAATATTTAAAAAGCATGTCTAATATTCATGTCTAATATAATCACCTATATCCACAATAATTGATTAAAACAATAATGCATGCTTTGTGTCTGGATTCTGTATTTTATGATTTAATACACATTTTATTATCTTGGTAATTAAATGAATGCATAAAAACTTTAAAACTTGAATAAAATATTTTTAAATGCAATCAAATTAAAATTAAGAATTAATTTACATGTTTGGTTCTGCAACAGAGGGTTACTGTTTAAATTAAAACATGGATGAAAATTGTTATATTCCTTAAAATTATGATTTAATAAGTTACATTATTATTATTATTATTATTAGTTTTATTTATTTTAACATACATCACCATGTGATGCTTCTGGAGAAATGTTCTGTTCGAATGTGTTGAGATGTGTTATGTGCAGCCCTTTTATACTTCCAGATGTGAGACTTGAAGGTGACCTGAAGCTCATGAATTTGTCATGGATTTTTTTTCACCGTATTTCACTCTGTGCTTCAGCAGTTTTCACTGATTTTTGTTTGTTGGAAAGAAACAAACTCTGTATCTGTAGTTTGAATTCTAGTATGATTTCAGCCATCTTGTGTCTAGTGAGATCACACCAGATTGCTAATTAACACAGCTAGAGCTACAACAGCCATTCATTTCTGAAAGGAAGGTTTCAGATTCAATAAAAAGGTGAAGCACCATCAGAAGCATTTGTAGCATAATCAGCAGAGAGTGAGAATGAGGGTTGAGATGTGTTTTGCAAACACTGTTTGTTTTTTATGCACAAAACTCTATTAATATTATAAGTGAACCGCAAGGAAAATATTAAAATAACAAAGCATGTCAAGACTGCTTTAAAAAAAAAAAAAAAGGTTTGAAAAAGAAACTACAGCTGATTTTATTAATTTAATTTATATAATTGTTTCTCAGACAATTTCTGACAGCATCAGACTCATAATAATGTATTATATCTTATATTCATTAGGTAAGTAGTTGGAAAAAATTAAGTATCTCACTGTTAGTATTTTTCCTTGTACCTGTCAATGTTGTGATTATTACTGTGAGCGACTCTCTCACAATTTGCAGAAATTCATGAATTTGTGAAATGCATTAATTCCATGAATGAGTTAATGAAATTGCAGAAATTATGAATATAAACATGCATTTACACACATACGATGCAGTGAATGCGATGAGAATATAGTCCAGCTTGTTAATAGAGGACACGTGTTGACGTGATGTGAGGCAGAGCTCAGCTCTTACTGCACTGAGTGGGCGGGAGTATCCTCACAGGAATAAACCCGTCTTAAACAAAGCCTCATCCAGGGCAGAGCTGTGTCCGTCACACTCATGGGACGAGCTGTCAGTGTGTGTTAGCTGCCCGTGACCAGAGAAACAGAGAGAGACCGAGAGAGAGAGAGAGAGAGAGAGAGAGAGAGAGAGAGAGAGAGGCCACCAAACCAGAAATGCTGTAGTGTGTAGTGAGGGCCCTATGAAATTAATTTTATTTTTCCCAAGTTCCATTTTTCTGGATTCCATTTTCGTAATTTAATTCCATTTTAATATTTAAAAAGCATGTCTAATATTCATGTCTAATATAATCACCTATATCCACAATAATTGATTAAAACAATAATGCATGCTTTGTGTCTGGATTCTGTATTTTATGATTTAATACACATTTTATTATCTTGGTAATTAAATGAATGCATAAAAACTTTAAAACTTGAATAAAATATTTTTAAATGCAATCAAATTAAAATTAAGAATTAATTTACATGTTTGGTTCTGCAACAGAGGGTTACTGTTTAAATTAAAACATGGATGAAAATTGTTATATTCCTTAAAATTATGATTTAATAAGTTACATTATTATTATTATTATTATTAGTTTTATTTATTTTAACATACATCACCATGTGATGCTTCTGGACACATCATCAGTGAAGTTTCCTGGGGTCATCTGGTGTTTTGGGTCTTTTAACAATCAGACACCCTTGCCCTGGCGACCCAACCGGGGTTGATCAAGTCCCGGGGACTTGTGTCTAGGTAGCAGTACCCCACCCATATCTCTCCTCTCCTGATCTGAGCCACCTTGAAGCAAGCTCCACTGCCTCTGTGACTGACTTAATGTCCCTTTGTCTACTGGCCCCTCTGATGCCCAGCATGTTGTAGACCCTGCAAACCCTCTACAGACATATTACCCTGCAGCATAAGACTGGTTGCCCACTGAAACGAAGCAGGACTGAACCTGGTTAGTACCTGGATGAGAGACCTTCTGGGAAAACTAGGTTGCTGTTGGAAGAGGTGTTAGTGAGGCCAGCAGGGGGTGCTCACCCTGTGGTCTGTGTGGGTCCTAATGCCCTAGTTGAGGACACTATACTGTCAACAAGCTCCGTCTTTTGAACGAGACGTTAAAGTGAGGTCCTGACTCTCTGTGGTCACTAAAAAAATCCCATGGCACTTCTCGTAAAGAGTAGGGGTGTAACGCCGGTGTCCTGGCCAAATTCCCTCCACTGGCCCTTGTCAATCATGGTCTTCTAATAATAATCCCCATTCACTTGATTGGCTCTATCACTCTGTCTCCGCTTCACCTGGTGTGTGGTGAGCGCACTGGTGCCAATGTTCTGTGGCTGCCATCACATCATCCAGGTAGATGCTGCACACTGGTGGTGGTTGAGAAGAGACCCCCCCCCCATATGATTGTAAAGCGCTTTGGGTGTACAGCAATACACAATAAAGAGCTATATAGATGCCTTTCATTCATTCAAATGCCTCATTCATACATCCCACCTCAATGGGCTCACACCTTTTCTTTGGCACTTTTTCACCAGCTCTATGTACTTAGATCTCTTCCTCTCATTGGCCTCCTCAATACGATCTTCCCAGGGGACTGTGAGTTCTAAGAGAATAATCTGCTTGGAGGCTTCTGAGATCAGCACCATGTCTGGCCTCAGCGATGTTATAGCAACAGTTTCGGGGAACTCCCAGTTTCAGGGGGTTTTTGTTTCATCTCCCTCTGGAGATGGTTTTCAGAACTTTGTCATGACGCCAACTATAGCATCCCTCATTCAGGGCTCTTGAACAGCTGCCGAGGATATAATCCAAGGTCCTTCTCTTCAGACACAGAGGGCAAGTTGGTGACTCTGCCTTTCCTCAACAGAACAAATTGGATGAGCTTGGTAGTATGTCATAGACAGCCTGGAATAAGAATTTTATTTGGTGGGGCTCAGATTTCCAGAGCTCGGCCCAAGTAACTCTGCATTCTACTACTTGTTCCCACCTTGTCCAGGCTCCCTGCTCCGCCTGAGAGACTTTCGGGTTATACGACTCCCTATGTTGCAACACCTCCCTAGGACAGGTCACAATAAATTAATCATTCACACTGCTGACGGGGAGTTTCAGCTTGTTGTTTTGCCCATATAAGGCAATGTTGCTTAGGCTTCGGGGTAATCCAAGCTACTTCCATAAAAACCTACTGATCCTCCTCTCAAAGCCCTCCACTGTGGAAATTGGAACCTCATAGACTAAAAGGGGCCAAAGAATCCTTGGCAGGATCCCATGTTGGTAAATCCAGGCCTTAAACTTGCCAGGTAGGCCTGACTTGTCCACCCCACCTAGCCAGACTTCTAGCTGTTGGTTGGTGGTTCAGATGGATGCTGTGTCTCTCAGACGGCAGTCAAACATCTTCCCCAGGCTCTTAACGGTTTCTTTCCATGATAGATGGTATCTGGGTATTACCCAGTTTCAAGTATAAATTGAAACTTGTCTGTGACCTTTCCTTTCTTCAACACCAGGGATCTGGACTTTGCTGGCTTAAGTCTCATGCGAGCCCAGGTCATCAGCTCTCCCAGGCCCTTCAGGATCCACTCGTTCCCAGGGACAGATGCAGTTGTCACAGTCAGGTCATCCTTAAATCTTTAATTGGTGGTTGTCGGATGCCAGTCTTTGAGGGGGTCCTCTACACTGCACCTCAACCAAGCTTTACCACTTCACCAGCATGTTCATGGCAAGTGAGAAAAGGATCACTGAAATGGTGATGATCCCTTTTCTGAGTGCAAGGCACTCAGCAGTAATGGACCCCGGAAGAGAATCTTAGGCTGAAACCACTGTAATAGTCCAAAATGAGATCTGTGAAACTTGGCTGGTATATGGTACCAAGCCAGAGCCACCTCTACCAGCTTGTGAGGTTTGGATCCATAAGCATTTGTAAAGTCAAGTCACAGTACCCCCAAGTCCCCCTTGTTCTCCCAGGCTTCCCTGATCAGCTGAGTGACCACACCTGTGTGCTCTGTACACCCTGGCACCTTCGGGGATTCCTCCTTTCTGGACAGAAGTATCAACGTATGAGTTCCTCAGGAGGTAGTCTGTAAGGTGCCTTGCAACAATGCTGAAGAATATCTTTCCTTCAACACTGAGCAGAGAGATGATTCTGAATTGATCAATGTTCTTTGATTCTTCCTCCTTCGGAATCCACACTCCTTCTGTGTACCTCCACTGGTGGGCTACCTTGCCCCTCCTCCAGATCACCTTCAGGATCCTCCATAGCCTGTGGAGTAGCCTTGGGCAGTCTTTGACCCTGACCCTGTAAGGTACCCCACTCAGTCCTGGGACTGAGATTGTTCTTGCTTTTTTTGAACACCTCCTGCACCTCTTTCCAGCTGGGCTCCTTAAGGTCAAATTCCACAGTTGGTTCTGGTAGACTGATCAAGGTCTTACATTTACTTTTTTACTTTTCCACTGGCTGGAGCCAGAGCTGGAATTGGTGCTCGGCCAAGACTGGCACTTGTTCAGAACCATCTAAT
Source organism: Sinocyclocheilus grahami (assembly GCF_001515645.1). Lineage (NCBI taxonomy): Eukaryota > Metazoa > Chordata > Actinopteri > Cypriniformes > Cyprinidae > Sinocyclocheilus > Sinocyclocheilus grahami. The sequence goes on from NW_015506143.1 coordinate 312,622, forward strand.
GTTTTCTGTTCCCGACTTCCTGTTCCTGTCTGCCGTGCTGCTGTGTGATCCGTGTTTGTAGCTCAGTGTAGCTTTTTTAGTTTTCTGTTGGAATCTATCTTACTAATACTCTATTTTATTGTGGGTTAAACCGCTAAAGTATAATTTAATTCTCACCATACCGTGGGGGCAATATTTATTTGATCCTCTGCTGATTTTGTAAGTTTGTCCACTTACATAGAAATGAAGGGTCTGTAATTGTTATGGTAGGTTTATTTTAATGGATAGAGAAAGAATATCAACCAAAAACATCCAGAAAAAACACATTATATAAAGGTTAGAAATTGAGCATTTCAGTGAGTGAAATAAGTATTTGATCCCCTACCAACCAGCAAGAATTCTGGCTCTCACAGTTTGGTTATGTGCTCATGTGGAACACAGATTAGTCCTGTCACTTTAAGAAGTTACTCCTAATGTCAGCTCCTTAGGTGTTTAAGACATCTGTCCACACAATCTGTATCTTCCATTCCAACCTCTCCCACCACCATGGGCAAGACCAAAGAGCTGTCAATGGATGTCAGAGACAAGATTGTAGATCTGCACAAGGCTTGAATGGGCTACAAGACCATCAGCAAGAAGGTGGTTGCAAGAAGGCTTGGTGAGAAGGAGACAACTGTTGGTGCGATTATTCGGAACTGGAAGAAATGCAAAACAGCCATCAATCGGCCTTGGTCTGGAACTCTGTGCAAGATCTTGCCTCATGGGGTAAGGATGATCATGAGAAAGGTGAGGGATCAGCCCCGAACTACACGGGAGGAGCTTATTAATGATCTTAAGGCAGCTGGGACCACAGTCACCAAGCAAAACATTGGTTACACATTACGTCGCAATGGACTGAAATCCTGCAGCGCCCGCAAGGTCCCCTGCTCTAGAAGGCACATGTACAGGCCCATTTAAAGTTTGCCAAAGAACATCTAAATGATTCAGAGTAGGCTTGGGAGAAAGTGCTGTGGTCAGATGAGACCAAAATTGAGCTCTTTGGCACTAACTCGACTCGCCGTGTTTGGAGGGAGAGAAATGCTGACTATGACCCCAAGAACACATCCCTAAAGTCAAGCACGGAGGTGGAAACATTATGCTTTGGGGCTGTTTTTCTGCTAAGGGAACAGGACAACTTCACCGCATTGAGGGGAAAATGGACGGGGTCATTTATTGTAAAATCTTGGACAAGAACCTCCTTCCCTCAGCCAGCACACTGAAGATGAGTCATGGATGGGTCTTCCAGCATGACAATGACCCGAAACATACCGCCGAGGCAACAAAGGAGTGGTTTAAGAAGAAGCACATTAAGATCATGGAGGGGCCTTTGCAGTCTCCAGACCTCAATCCTATAGAAAATCTGTGGAGGGAGCTGAAAC
>NW_015506143.1:314164-315863 GCF_001515645.1 Sinocyclocheilus grahami
TGTAAAATCTTGGACAAGAACCTCCTTCCCTCAGCCAGCACACTGAAGATGAGTCATGGATGGGTCTTCCAGCATGACAATGACCCGAAACATACCGCCGAGGCAACAAAGGAGTGGTTTAAGAAGAAGCACATTAAGATCATGGAGGGGCCTTTGCAGTCTCCAGACCTCAATCCTATAGAAAATCTGTGGAGGGAGCTGAAACTTTGAGTAGCCAAACGACAGCCAAGAAACCTTAAGGATTTAGAGAGGATCTGTAAAGAGGAGTGGACCAAAATCTCTCCTGAGATGTGAGCAAACCTGGTGACCAACTACAAAAAATGTCTTACCTCTGTGCTTGCCAACAAGGGTTTCTGCACCAAGTACTAAGTCATGTTTTGCTTGTGGATCAAATACTTATTTCACTCACTGAAATGCAAATCAGTTTCTAACCTTTATATAATGTTTATTTCTAGATTTTTTGGTTGGTATTCTGTCTCTGTACGTTAAAATAAACCTACCATTAAAAATTACAGACCATTCATTTCTTTGTAAGTGGGCAAACTTACAAAATCAGCAGGGGATCAAATAAATGTTCCCCCCACTGTATTTCTTATTTTATCTACCAAACTAATCTGACATCTTTCACCTTTAATCTTTACTCTAAACCGCTAGCGCTGCACGTTAGCATTCCGTTAGCCTGTTAGCTGGTCAGATTACATCCCCATTCGTGTTTCATACCGCTTCTTTTTTCTCTCGGTCTTGCTCTATTTCTTTTCTCTCTCGCTCCGATTTTACATTTACATTTAGTCATTTTGCAGACGCTTTTGTCGACTTACAATTGGGGAATACATAAAGCGATTCTTCTTAAAGAGGCAAACAGACACAGGAAGTGCTCGTAATACCAAGTTTCAGGCATTTGTTCAAATAAGTACAAGCTAAAAAGGGAAGGAATAAATAAAGAGACCAAGTTTTTTTTATTTATTTTTTTTATTTAGGATGAAGTCAAGTAGCGTCGAAAGAGATGAGTTTTCAGCTGTCGCTTGAAAATTGTCAGGGATTCAGCATTCCAGATAGGGGTGGGAAGATCATTTCACTAGCCAGGAATGGTGAATGAGAATGTTCTGGAAAGTGATTTTGAGCCTCTCTGTGATGGTGCTATGAGGCGTCGCTCACTAGCGGATCTCAGACTTCTGGAGGGGAGGTAGATTTGTAATAGTGAGTGGAAGTAGGCAGGTGCTGAGCCTGTGGCTGTTCTATATGCAAGCATCAATGTCTTGAACTTGATGCGAGCCGCAACCGGTAGCCAGTGCAAGGATGGAAGTCCAGCCAGAAGCGCATTGCAGTAGTCCAGTCTAGAAATGACAAAGGCCTGGACAAGAAGTTGTGCAGCATGCTCCGTTAGAAAGGGCCTGATCTTTCTGATGTTGTGCAATGCAAACCTGCAAGATCGAGCAGTCTTTACAATGTGGTCTTTGAAGGTCAGATGGTCATCAAAGAATACACCAAGATTTCTGACCGAAGTTGATGGGGTAACTGTAGAAGAACCTAGCTGGATTGTGAAATCATGTTGTAGAGTTAGAGTGGCAGGGAAGACAAGAAGCTCAGTCTTTGCCAGGTTGAGCTGTAGGTGATGTTCTTTCATCCATGCCGAGATGTCCGCCAGGCAGCCTGAGATCCGTGAAGCTACCGTTGGATCATCTGGTTGAAATGAGAGATA
>NW_015506143.1:316168-367453 GCF_001515645.1 Sinocyclocheilus grahami
GCCAGGCAGCCTGAGATCCGTGAAGCTACCGTTGGATCATCTGGTTGAAATGAGAGATAGAGCTGTGTGTCATCAGCATAGCAATGGTAGGAGAAGCCATGTGCCTGTATGATGGGACCCAGTGATGTAGTGTATATGGAGAAGAGGAGGGGTCCAAGAACTGATCCCTGAGGAACGCCAGTGACCATTTGATGTGCTTTGGATACCTCCCCTCCCCAGGACACCCTGAAAGACCTACCAGTGAGATATGATTCAAACCAGTAAAGTGGGATCCCTGTGATGCCCAGTGATGAGAGGGCGGACAGGAAGATCTGATGATTGACAGTGTCAAGCAGCAGATAGATCCAGCAGAATAAGAACTGATGATTTGGAATCAGCTTTTGCAATCTGCACGGCTTCCGTGACTGACAGTAGCCTCAGTTGAATGGCCACTCCTGAAACCTGACTGGTTAGCATCCAGTTTGATGTTCTGTGAAAGAAACAATGATACCTGTTTGAAAACAACTCGTTCGAGGGTTTTCGCTATGACTTTAAGGAGATAAACAGGTCTGTAGCTATCTATAAGTGAAGTGTTTATTGTAGGTTTTTTGAGCAGTGGGGTTACCCGAGCGTGTTTGAATGCAGTGGGGAAAATGCCTGTGAGTAGAGATGTGTTGATGTGTGTGAGTGCTGGTAAGAGTGTAGGAAAGATTACTTGGAGAAGATGTGAGGGGATTGGGTCTCACATTGGGCCAGACTAGGGCCTAGATTTTAGGCCTGTGAAGAGCTCTTCCGTTCTGATCAAAACATTAAACAGGTTCAGAGACGCACCCACTGAGAAACCTAATGAAAGTACCCTAGTTATTGCAGATTCTATTGTACGGAACGTGAAAATAGAGACACCAGCCACCATAGTCCAATGTTTACTGGGAGCCAGAGCATCATAGATTCTTCTAAACTTCTTGTTCAAGACTAGCAAGGTTTCGGGGCGTAGTTCCTGAGAGCTGCGACTCTTGCACCATCAGTACTGGCACTTGCACATATTGCTGCACACACAATCCACACTCATCATCATATATCCATTGCCATGTCTCTGCGTCCTTTGGTACATCAGTATGGGATCCTCTTCCACCCCCCTCTCTTGGATCCCTGGGGGTATTCTTCCATGGGTTGATCTGTAGCTTGCTATGGGTTCTTCCTCTCAGAAGCCACAGGTTGTGCTGCTAGCCCTCACTGCCCCAATGCCATTATTTCAAACTGTCTGCTGTCTCTCCAGCCGCCACCACGCTATTCTTGGTAGTCAACCAGCCTCTTCCTGGTAGTCACTAGTTACTCCAGACAGATGCTTTTAACATGCATCACTATGTGATCCTTCTGAAAACATCATCAGTGATGTTTCCTGTAGTATATTCAATTGTAAATAGAGAACATAACATGCTGACTTCATATTTAGATAGCAGTCTTTTGTATTTTAATATTCACAGACACTGATCCTAATAAGAATAACATCTTTAAAATTATTTTAGGCCAGGGTGTTGCCACTGCATCTTTTTCAAAAGCATACAGTAATAAACACCTATAATATTTGTTTTACTAGAAATTACCAGTGTGTTTAAATTAAAATGTGATTCTTGTGCCAGGACAACATGTACAAAATGGGACGTCCAAATAAATTAAGGAGCACTATTTTTGTGATGAGTAGACATTGCATGTTAGGCATCTAGAAACAATGTCTATTTTCCACACAAAGTCTAAACTCATTTGCAGTTGAGGGATTCCACCAGCAGGTGCTGTCAATGTGCATGTTCTCAGTCTGACATTACAGTGGAACATAATGTGGCAAGAGTGGTCAGGTGCTTAAAAGGGTCATATGATGCTATTTTAAAGATCATTATTTTGTGTATTTGGTGTAACAGAATATGTTGACATGCTTTAATGTTCAAAAAACACATTATTTTTCAAATACTGTACATTATTGTAGGTCCTCTATGCCTCGCCTCTCTCAAACACTTGACAAGCGCAGTCTGCTCTGATTGGCCAGCTGACCCAGTGCATTGTGATTGGCCGAACACACGCGTCAGAAATGTAACGCCCCTTACCATAATCGCTTCAGCTTTTAAAGTAAATATCAAGACAGTTAATAATGTCGTTAGTTTTACCATCAGTTCAAGCCCGAAAGGGCAACAGAGTCGCGTGACAGACACAATGATATTACCAATAATAAGAGAAATTCTATAGTCGACTATGCCACCCGGAATACACCGGGACATAACAGCCCTAAGCAAAGGGACACAGGTTCATTGCCAAAGGCAGGGTGAGCATGAAGATATAGACAGATATATCAACAAGAATCACTTTATTAACATACAATTAATAAAAACAAAGAATACAATACTTACAATACAATGTCTCAAATCACATCACACGTCTATACCAGTAACATACAAACCCATAAGTACAATAAAATAAAATAACAAATATAAAGAGGGAGGTGGCCAGCAAAGACCTCAGATTTCTATCCCACACTCAATACCCATGACACGCTCACTCTTGTGAAAAAATCTAAAATGTTAAACACAGCACTCCATGTGGACACACAGTACAGGGTACCATGGCCAACCCCTCCCAATTTTAAAGACCAAAATCCACACACAAAACAATACAAAAAAACACATACAAATCAAAAGTCAATTCAATAACAGTTTACACACAAAAACACCAAAGCACAAACAAACAGCCACTGGCACTGAGGAGGGAAATAAAATGGCCAAGAAGAGCCAGATTACAGGAATTTAGCCTCCCAGCTAACTCACGCGCAGACCAGCGCAACCCTGTGCCAGTGCTTCATATATATATATATAAAAAAACAGACGGACCCAGATGAGTTCCAGACTAAACTGTTAAAACTATAACAAAACAAAACAGAAGCCTAACAAACATCAAGTAACTGACTGCACTGCTTCTCTATTTAGATAATTGGAAACCCCTGGACGTGCAATCAAACCTGCTGGACATTGAACAGAAAAAGTTACTCATAAAAACTCTTGTTAAAAACAAACAAACTTTCCATACCTACCAAGAAAATGGTACAATGCTGCAATACACATGGTCGCTCACCACGCAGGATTACAGCTACTTGCAGGCCCATGACTAAAAACAAAAAAGGTAATAAGCCTCTCCATTTAACAGGCAAAAGGCATTTTTAAAACGGGGACTAACCTGAAAACTGGCCAACAGCCAGCACACATGACAGACAGGAGGATAACCCAACTGCTAGCACTCATTCAAAGCGCCACATTTCACAAAGGGGCGGTACCAAGAATGATGCATCCCAAGCAGCCAAAATAACATGGTGTTCCTGACAATCACAGTACAGTGAATACTAGCCATAGTGTAGTGTTTATTCCATATGATTAAAGATGGATTACGATTACATTCTCTATAAGTGAGCAACATAACGTCATGACAAAAACACACACATGGTCCTTGTGCTTTGCAATCCCAGTTTTGCCAGTCTAACTTATACCTGCGACTTAAGCCCACTGCTAGATGTATATGACAAATGCCCTCAAGATGCACCACTCTTAAAATATGGCCCTGCATGTCATTAGATCTTCAATAAAAACATACAAAATGCATAACACTGAATCTTCATGAATAAAAACACAACAAGATGTACAGGTGCATCTCAATAAATTAGAATGTCATGGAAAAGTTCATTTACTGTGGAAACTTAACACTGGACTTCAAGCAACTTGGGCTATGAGCTTCTCCAACCTTCCTCCAGACTCTAGGACCTTGGTTTCCAAATTAAATACAAAACTTGTTCTCATCTGAAAAAAGGACTTTGGACCACTGGGCAACAGTCCATTTCTTTTTGCTCCTTAGCCCAGGTAAGACGCCTCTGACGTTGTCTGGGGTTCAGGAGTGGCTTAACAAGAGGAATACGACAACTGTAGCCAAATTCCTTGACACGTCTGTGTGTGGTGGCTCTTGATGCCTTGACCCCAGCCTCAGTCCATTCCTTGTGAAGTTCACTCAAATTCTTGAATCGATTTTGCTTGACAATCCTCATAAGTCTGCGGTTCTCTCGGTTGGTTGTGTGTCTTTTTCTTCCACACTTTTTCCTTCCACTCAACTTTCTGTTAACATGCTTGGATACAGCACTCTGTGAACAGCCAGCTTCTTTGGCAATGAATGTTTGTGGCTTACCCTCCTTGTGAAGGGTGTCAATGATTGTCTTCTGGACAACTGTCAGATCAGCAGTCTTCCCCATGATTGTGTAGCCTAGTGAACCAAACTGAGAGACCATTTTGAAGGCTCAGGAAACCTTTGCAGGTGTTTTGAGTTGATTAGCTGATTGGCATGTCACCATATTATAATTTGTTGAGATAGTGGATTGGTGGGTTTTTGTTAAATGTGAGCCAAAATCATCGCAATTAAAAGAAACAAAGACTTAAACTACTTCAGTCTGTGTGCATTGAATTTATTTAATACACAAGTTTCGCAATTTGAGTTGAATTACTGAAATAAATGAACTTTTCCATGACATTCTAATTTATTGAGATGCACCTGTATTTGTCCTACCGTATGTGCAGCAGCAGTGGATGTGTACAGAGCATTAGCGTTCATGAACACCAGTGAAGTGTCATTAGTTTCTCAAGTGAACTCCGGACCACTGCAGGAATGTACAGATTTTGTTTTCTTTTTAGTCAGGTGGAATTTATTTTATTTACTTTCATGTTTCACAATATTATAGCAGTAGCACCAAAATATGTTTGATATTTAATGGAATAGTGGACAGGTGGTGGGTAGCTTTATGAAACCTCCATCTCTAGGCCAGATTTTACCCTAAAATAACAAATAAAGTCACGACATGGTTTTTTTTAACCACTGTTTTAGTACCAATTTTTTCATATAAGTGACATTATATTCATGACCTTTTTACCACACGTGAAATTCACATTAACAAATGATTAATTTACTGGCCATGCGGTTTCATTTCTCAGAACAGAAAGTGATTCTCTTCCTTGCTTGACCTCTGGCTGTGATGTTGATGTATTATTACGTGTGTAATGGGTGCTGCGTTCAGGATCTCTCTCCTCCTGTTTCTATGGAGACCAGAGAGCCAATCAGCTGCCCTGGCTGTGGACTGTACTAAAGGCTGCAGATGGAGGAGGCAGAGCATGTCCTACACATTAAGAAATCTCACACACACACACACACACACACACGCATTTCCTCAGCAGCATCTGTGAATTGCTGTCCTCGTTCTGCGCAGTGTCAGTATTTGCTTGCTGATGTAAGTGTGTGATGCATGTGTGACGTCGCGGACCAGGAACGCAGCACTGTAGCGTTGAGCAGACTGAATGAGAGCCGCGGCCATGGCACACAGACTCGGCATCATGTGAGTATCAGATGCGGTCTGCATGCATGAAAGTCATGTGTTTCACGCGGAGGCTGTGTGATCGTGTGTGTGCTCCCCAAGGAGCTTGTGGTGATGGACTAATGTCCGGATGGCGAGGCGAGTTCTGCATTGGTCATAATGTGTTTGGGATGTGCTGTTGCAGTAAATGGTAGTGATAGCTCTGTGCTTGCTCTGCTGAGGTGAGGTGTTTTCATGTGTCATATAAACAAGATGAGCTGTGACCCTCTGTGTGTGTGTGTGTGTGTGTGTGTGTGTGTATGTGTGTGTGTGTGTGTTTGGCTGTAGCTAATGTGCATTATGACGCAATTTCACAGTCACACGCTTAGAGCACAATGTGCTGCTATGAACTGTGATCTGTGATGCATTTCTCCTTCATGTGCAGTTTTCAATCTGGCCGCCTCTCCCATAAATAACTGCAGAAATCTTTTTGATGCTTTGGATTTTTATTTTAGCAGTTTGTTTATTCTTGCTCTTGTCAGCATTAGGCATCTGAAAGCAGCATCAGAGATGTGTGTGTGTTCATGGGAGATACAGTCCTCTCAAGGTAACTGAGGTTAAACTGAAGGGCACGTTAGCACTAGTTCATGGGTTTAAGGCTATTTGAGCACTTTGTAGGACGTTCCAGTGGTGAATTCAAAGTGATTCAGTAAGGAACACTAGCATCCTGCTTGTACTGCACAGTGTGTACTTTAAACTGCTAGCTATTTATTTATTATTCATTTATTTATTTATTTATTTTTCAAATAGCATACAAATCAGTATGATGTGTGCAATGATAACATTTCCATTAATAGTACGTCACATTGTTGTCACATGACCTCATCACATTGCATTTATTTCAGCCAGTGGCGTCCAGTTATCATTATAATCATATATATATATATATATTTATTTGGTTAATTTGTGTTGTATGACCGATATTGTTGTGATAAAGCTCTTGTATTTCTTTACTTGTATTTAGGGATACACAATTTCAGGGGGAAAAAATACAGGTTTGCTGGCCAAAATGTTTTTATTTATATATCAATATGGTTACATTTTAATAATAATAATAATTATTATTATTATTATCATTATTATTATTACTAAATGAAAAACAGGAAGTAGGAACAAGACGTTCCTTATTTATTTATTTATTTATTATTACTATTGTTGTTATATTATTATTTTTTAACAATAAGCAACAGCCTTTATTTATTATGTTAAAGCCAGGAACATTATTTGCCACTTAATATTTGGTGGCCAAGATGAGTTGCATGTGATCCCCAATGAGAAGTGATTATGTTTTTACAAACATTTGAATGCATTAATAACATTTAAGCTCTATTTGTGAACAATTCCTGTTACGATGATGTAAGTGTCTGGAAATCTGTGACTGAAGCAGTGGCGTTGTGTATGTGACAGCAGTCTGGTGCAGAGTTACATAAAGACCTGAGTACTCATGGAGAAATGAACTGACATCTTCACCTGCCATTTATCCATCAATATCAGACACAAACCGCCATTTACACAGCAAACTCTTTATAAGGCTATTGTTTCACATGATGAGAGCAATCGTAATGTTATCTGGAGATGAGAATCTGCTAAAAAAGCATTTTAATTCTTCTGACAATGGACAGGAAAGAGTATGAAGTCTTTTGATTCTCCTGTCTGAGAGTGAATCATCATATCAACACACTGAGGCAGCTGATCTGAGAGAGTGATGGGCTGAAGTGTGTTTGTAGAGTCCAGTAGATGACGTCTTTGTTTCTCCTTGTGTCGTAGGTATGTAAATGCTTTGCACCAGTACTGCTGTCCCGCGCCGTTGCGCTCTAAGCAGCTAGCTGTACCTGCTCCTCTCTCTGAGTGCAGGTAAGAGGCGCTCGAGTCCACAACTCTCCGAATGCATCCTATCAAACTGCTGTCCACACTCAATACTATTAGACCTTACCTAATGCTCTGTGCAAACTTACAGTAGCTCTGCTGTTTGTTTGATCTCTGTTATAGTCAAGTTAAATGCATTACATCAGCTTCTTTCATATTTTGGTCTGTGTCTCACTTTAAAAGGTTTTATGTACTGTATAATATAAGTTGTCAATACTGTTGGCTGCAAATAATATGATGGAACAGTAGCAATTTGAATATTTTAGTGGTTCACAATTACAGTACCTGAATTTATTTACAATTTAATGGTAGACAGCAAATGTAATTGTTGTTTAATTAACTTGAAGTCTTTGCATTGGGGTATTTGTAAATATGAATTTGTGAATCTGTTGTGTCAGGACAAATATTCTGAAATGTGATGTGACTGTTTTTTCCTGTATTTTTAACATTGTTTATTGTAATTCCAGTTCATGAGAATGAGTTTTGTTCGTTTCTATATCAAGCTGTCTAATGAGTTTTAACGAGAATAGCATCATGTGAAATGTCATGTGATTTGATTGAAATTGCTTCAATTTAAATGATTGGATAAAATTACAATCCAAATGATTTAAACAACCAACAAAATGTGTTTGTATGTGTGTATATATATATATATATATATATATATATATATATATATATATATACACAGGTGCATCTCAAAAGAGTAGAATATTGTGAAAAAGTTCTTTTTTTTGGTAACATTTCAAAAAGGGAAACTTTCATATATTCTGGATTCATTACATGTAAAGTAAACGATTTTTGTTTTAATTTTGATGATTAGAGCTTACAGCCATTACCAGTATCTCAAAATATTATAATATTTACATTTGAGTTTCATTGGCCATTCCTACAGTATAAATTATGGGTATCTCTTGTTCTTTGAAATCACAATAACGGGGAAGACTGCTGACTTGGCAGTGGTCCAGAAGACAATCATTGACACCCTGCACAAAGAGGGTAAGTCACAGAAGGTCATTACTGAAAGGGCTGACTGTTCCCAGAGTGCTGTATCAAAGCATATTAAATGCAAAGTTGACTGAAAGGAAGAAACTGGGTAGGAAAAGGTGCACAAGCAACAGGGATGACCGCAAGCTTGAGAATACTGTCAAGCAAAGCTGATTCAAACTCTTGGGAGAGCTTCACAAGGAGTGGACTGAAGCTGGAGTCAGTGCATCAAGAGTCACCACGCTCAGACGTCTTCAGGAAATCTTCTGAAACCGAAACAACATCAGAAGCATCTTACCTGAGCTAAGGAGAAAAAGAACTGGACTGTTGCTCAGTGGTCCAAAGTCCTCTTTTCAGATGAAAGTAAATTTTGCATTTCATTTGGAAATCAAGGTCTGGAGTCTGGAGGAAGACTGGAGAGGCACAGAATCCAAGCTGCTTGAAGTCCAGTGTGAAGTTTCTGAAGTCAGTGATGATTTGGGTGCCGTGACGTCTGCTGGTGTTGTTGGTCTATTGTGCTTTATCAAGTCCAAAGTCAATGCAGCCATCTATCAGGAAATTTTGGAGCACTTTATGCTTCCATCTGCTGACAAGCTTTATGGAGATGCTGATTTCCTTTTCCAGCAGGACTTTAGCACCTGCCCACAGTGACAAAACCACTTCAAAGTGGTTTGCTGACCATGATATTACTGTGCTTGATTGGCCAGCCAACATGCCTGACCTGAAGCCCATATGGAGTCTCTGGGATATTTTCAAGAGAAAGATGAGAAACAGTCGATCCGCACTGAAGGCTCAGTAGTGCCTCAGCAGAGCCACAGGCGGATCGCTTCCATGCCACACCTCACTGATGCTGGAGTTTGTGCTAAAGAAGCCCTGACCAAGTATTGAGTGCAGAAATTAACTTACTTAAAAAAAAAAAAAGTTTTTCTGTTTTGCAAATCCTTTTTTTTTTAATTGATCTTAGGAAATATTCTAATATTTTGAGATACTGGATTTTTAACTTTCATGAGCTGTAAGCTCTAATCCAAATTAAAGGTGTCATATGATGCGATTTAAGTTTTTCCTTTCTCTTTGGAGTGTTACAAGCTCTTGGTGCATAAAGAAGATCTGTAAAGTTGCAAAGACTAAAGTCTCAAATCCAAAGAGATATTCTTTACAAAAGTTAAGAGTCAACCACGCCTACCTAAAACGGCTCGTTCTAACACGCCCCCACATGTCTACGTCACGGTGTGGGAAGATTTGCATAACGCCGCCCAAATGTTCACGCAAAGAAAGAAGGCGTAACTTTTATTCTCGCTGTAGTATTGTTGCTGCCGCCATGTCGTGGATGCTGTGGTTCCTTGTGAAAGCGAAACTACTTTGTTTGGTCTTCCAAAAGAGGACGATATCCGACGATAAGCGGAGTCCAGCCCGGGGTCGTCACATGTGGTTGCCGCAAGCCCGCCGGATGCTCCTTCGTCGAATCCGCCGCCTCTGCTCACTCTAGCCCTCCGGCCGTTCCTCACTATATCCCCCGGCCTCTGCTCACTCTAGGCCGCCGTGTGTGACGCTGTGTTTCATTGTGAAAGCGAAACTACTTTGTTTGGCCTTCCAAAAGAGGACACGACTAGAAATCAGTGGTTAAGTTGTATTTACAACACTGTTCCAGAACAGTTCAACCCAAATATTCAGATGTGTGCAGCACATTTTATGGAGGACTGTTTCCTGATCCTGGTAGAGTAGACTACAATGCCGGCTGTTCTGACTCTCAGCCTGTAAGTAAGTTTTTTTTTATAAAAAAAATTTGCCACTGACGATTCAAACACGAGTTTTGAGCAGTTTAGAGTAGTGCTTGTTGTTTGTCCTTTCTCTGATCACAAATGTAGACATGGTTTAATGTTTACGCGGCGTGATGTAACGTGTAAAAAGACAGTATAAGTCATTATAATCCGTAATTATGTCCCCACTGAATGCAACAGATGCCTCGTTTATAATGGGTTTTAATGTTTTTGTCTCTTTGCTCCGGCTGGACACACAGTATGGTAAGGGGCATAACATTTCCACCACACGCTTGAGGTATTCTGTCAATCACAACGCACTGGACCGCTGGCCAATCAGAGCACACCTCGCTTTCAGACCGATGAGATTTGTAAAAATCAACGTGTTTCAGAAAGGCGGGGCATAGAGGAGAAACAATAATGTACAGTATGTGGAAAATAATGTGTTTTTTTAACCTTAAACCACATAAACGCATTTCATTACACCAAATACACAAAATAATGTTCTTTTTAGCAGCATCATATGACCCCTTTAAAACAAAAAACTTTTTAAATGTTTTACTTTACATGTAATGAATCTAGAATATATGAGTTTCACTTTTTGAAATAAGTTACAAAAATAAAATAACTTTTTCACGATATTCAAATTTTTTGTGATGCACCTGTATATATATATATATATATGTGAAGAGTTTATTTGCAAAAACAGATAACTCTGGGGGTTTTTAATTTTCAAAAATCATGTTTTTTATTATATCATGTTTTTATTGTGTTAGTTAGCTGTATTTTTTTTTTTACCTAATCAAAATAACCCAACTGCAGTTTGATTGAGATTAATTGGAATGAACAATGACAAACCATTTTTGTTAAAAACATTAAACATAAAAAATTAAACATTAAACATTGCAAATGAACTATATATATATATATATATATATATATATATGTAATTTCTCCTCAAAGCACTTTTTTATGATTTTGCCTAATTCAAATCTGAAGCATTGTGAATCTCTTGTGTAAATGTAGCCTGTTGAATCTTTGAATGTAGCTCAGTTTCCTCCCTAGTTGAGTAGTCAGTTATTTTAGCTACAGGAACTATTTATGAAAAAATATTTGTAATGTATGGTTGGCAGTTTTTTTTTTTTATTAGATTTGTTAAATTTGTATTAGATTTTTATTAGATATTATATTGATTTGTTTAATGTCTGATTTTTCTTGAGATTTTGAAGCTTGATTAGATAAATTTTCACATATCTGCTGTCTGTCCCTTTATTCTCATGAACTGGAATTTTATTAGCTTATTTTTTAAAATTGAAATAAAATGATGTGAAACGTGTTGTTATTATAGACCAATCTCTTGTCAGTGTCACAGCTTGTCACACAATAAACTGGTGGCAAAAATGACCCAAGTAGTTACACTCAAAAGAGCGGTTCAAAGCAGAAGCCCAGTGCTGTTGAGAGACTACAGTGTAGTGCTGAGCTGTTTGCTGTCAAAACAGCACATTCTGACAACCAAAGCGTCTGATGCTCTGAGCGTTGATGTATCTACTGTACGCTAGAAGCCTGCAGCATCTGATTTTGCGATGTGGCTGGTAACCTCACTGAATCCTTTGCCATCAAAGTACATGGGAATCATTGTGGAATTATACTTTGGGTTACATTTTGACACGATGATATATTGTGTGACAGCTAAATTTATTTATATATACATGACATGCAGGGAAAAGTATATATACTGTATTGTGGCTACAAATTAAGAATTCAGTCTTTCTTTTTAGTTAAATTGTGGCCATGATTCACCAATGTGTTCCCTCATTTTAGTAAACAGTGGGTACAGATTAGCACAACAGAAGATAAGATGAGCAGATAAACCATAGAAAGTGTCAGACCAATTCTCTTTTGAATTCATTGTGACTTGGCTAGCTACTTTTTTTGGCTACAACATGCTGCTGGATTTCTGCCATCATTGAGTGCACATGTGCTGCGGACACTGGGATTGGTCTATACACAGGAATATAGATATATAAAGCACGCTTCAGTAAAAAGCCTGGAGATGATAAGTGCTTTAGGATCTCTAGACCAGCGGTTCTCAGCTGCCCCTAAAATCAGTCTCAGATCTGTTTGGGAAATAAAATTGGGTAATAAAATACAAATAATAAAATGCAACCAGTGGAAAAAACGTATCAACCTTTTTGTTGTTGACATCTGACCAACTCTTGGCATTTTGGCACATTTATTGGAGGCCAAATGATACAGATGCCAACAAGAGATGTCTTCACAGACCATGAACAAATCTACAAAAGATAACCTGTCTACATTAAATACAGGTAAATGGGTAAATTGCACACCTGATGAACAAAATGATCAATTCTCTTATTTAGCCTATGTCAAGGGATAGGTCAACCCCAAAATTTACATTTCGTGATCATTTACTCACCCTCAAGTTGTTCCAAACCTGTGTGAGTTTCTTTATTCTGTTAAAAGAATATATTTTGAAGAATGTGGGAAACCAAACAGTTTCTGATTCACATTGACTTCCATAGTATGGAAAAAATAAAATAAATAAACAACAAATACTATGTAAGTCAATGGGGGCCAGAAACTGTTTGGTTTCCCACATTCTTCAAAATATCTTCATTCTCATTCAATAAATGTGCCAAAATAGTTTGGTCGGACATCCGCAACAAAAATGTAGGCTATCTATGCAGTTCGAGGTCAGAACATTTCTGTTCACCTTTGTACGATAAACAATTTTGATAACATTGTGTTTGGGCCGCCACATGATGATGATCTGCGTCCTGAAGCAATGGTTGCTGAGAAGTGCTGGCCTAGTGTATTGCTGAGTGCTGTTCTTATAGTCTGCTTCTCTCACAGGGATGATAGCGTGCTGCATCAGTTCTGCTGTCCTCCGTCTGGAAGCAGCAGTCCTTCAAGATAGCAGGAATGACCAGCCACGGATCTGTCCTCATTCTTCATTCGTCCGTCTATGTATCCGTCTCCTGAGGAAACACTGTGTGTCTCTGGGGGAATAAATGTCACTGTGTGTGCCGTCGCATTCACATGTAGCACGGATTGGAAATCTTTCTGCAGTAGTTCATTTCATAATCGCTGGAGGAACACAACTGTAGCGCTAGAACTTATGAAGGCAGTCGAGTGTTGAACCTCAAACGTGTACCTCTAACACAAAGATGCAGATCTGAGTGTATTTTGCACAGTGTGGAAGAGTAAAACAAGTGGAAGAGAACTTCATTCAGTATTCGGAGAGATGCATGAAATGAAAAAGCAATATCTATTTAAGAATCAATTACTGTATCATAGCTATATTTGCTTTGCCTGATATCAGTAGCTTATTGTCTTGACCATGTAACAAGATTCAAATGAAAAGTTTAATTTATGACCCTCTTGTATATGATTATTATTTTTGTATTTTATTTATTTACTGATTATTTGGCACTCGATATCTGTGCAAATGTATGTTTTTCTTTCATGTGTGCATTGTTTTTTAGTAATTCTTGAGAGATTAATAAGGACTGTGTTCAGATTGGCATACTAACTTGTTGCTTTCTACTCAATAAATGTGAAAAAATGTAATGATAAAATAAGAGTATGGTTTAAACAGTAGTATGCCGCATGGTTGCCACATGACCTCATGACATTGCATCATCTCCTCATATATTTATGTTGTTTTTCTTTCCTCCTTTTTAAAAAAATTTTTGTGGTAAAATCACTTGAAGAACAAGTTCAGGCTGATGCTTCCTGTTCATTTGTCACTGTAAATGAAAGGTGATGGCTGGGAATAGCAATGTGGCAGATGTTGTACTGTAAGTCAAGTTTGTTTATATAGAGCTTTTCACAATATTTCAAAGTAGCTTTGCAGAAAATCATGATGTTGATGTTTAATAATGTGTATATTATCTTATTCTTACTATCTTCCTTTATAGTCGCATTTAGCAGATTAGAGCTGGGTGATCATCAAGATCTTAGCTTAATCCCAGTTCATACTTCTAAGTATGAAAAGTATGTTATGCGCTGATGTATACTTTGAAAATTCACAAGCAGTAGCATGCTGTCCAAGAACCTTTGGTGTACCATGTTCAAAATCCTATGATATTCCCTACTCAATCTCTCTAGCTTGAATATATTGTGTGGATAGTGTATGAATTGATATTTTTATGTCACTTGTACAACAGAGTTTGCTTTAAAGCAGCTTCAAAGTGACAGAATCAATGATGCAAACTTTAAAAATGATGCAAATCCAAAATGTGCTATAAAGCATCTGTAGTAGTGTCATTATTCAGCTCCAGTCAGTTCAGTGTTGTTTCAGTTCAGTTCAATAAGTGTGTAAAGTTCACTCATTCTGAAACAAGTTCAATTCAGCTATAAACAGCTCTACTGAATACGGTTAGTGTCGTTATTCAGCTCAATTCAGTTCAAATTTTGTTCTCATCCGATAGTGTCAGTGCTGTCAAATCGATGATATTACTGAATATTAAGTGTATTTGAGACTCCAACTAATTAAGCCAAAGGCAACGGGGGCAAAGATCCCAAACTCCATCAGGTGACAGAAAGATCCAGTTCTCTTCTGACCTAAATGAAGGAACATGGTGTGATGTTGATCAGGATATGTCACACTGGCATCAGGCAGGAAGGAAGAGCTGTAGTCTGTCCAGTGGAGGTAGAGCTGGAGTGTATTGAGCACAATCAGCGTCCTTCTTGTTAGAAGGTCTCTGTTTCCAGTCCCGGCTGAGCAAGGAGGTCTATCTGTGGAGTTTGCATGTTCTCCCTGTATCTTAGACACAATAAACTGCCTGTAGGTGTGTGTGTGTGTGTGTGTGTGTGTGTGTGTGTGTGAGCCCTATGATGGACTAACCATCCGTCCATGGTGTTTCCGCCTATGGCCCGAGACTCTGGGACCGACTCCAGCATCCTCACCCATATACGGGGGACAAGCAGCTTGGATGAAGGATGCTGCTGATTAGTTCATTAGTCATGTCATGATAAACTAGTGTTTTTTCCTTCATTTTACAACTGATGGAGACACTTGGATAAGTGGCAGAACATCTTTACACAGCAAAAACACTTGCAATTTTTTAGATCAGGATTGTAAAAGTTATTTTTTTTTAATTTCATTTAAATTCCTGTAGAAGATAGAATTAAAAAATGAAATTCACATAACCGCTGGACTCTACCAGTATACCCGTTTTTCTTAACATGCTGCTTTTCTTTCTTTGCATACATTTTTACAATGTTTGATAAAGTTTATGCTTAAAACATGAAGAAATTATTTCATCATTGATGCTGTTTTATGTGACGATTAGAATAATTTGCAGCTGTTTTAAAACTGCATCATTTGTGTGTTCACGTCTTTGTGAGCCCTTTATGACTGATTTATTAACGGCAGTTTCTTTCCATGCTGATGGCTGATGCTCACAGACTCTCATGAATACTTCAGTGCATCAGTACATGCTATAAACTGTGACTGTCTCTGCTGTGAGCTGCACTGCTTTCAGCTTGAAGGTGCCGTGCTCATAGAAGGAGTGAATATGATGGCATCATGATGTTGTGCTGAATTACCCCATGATACCTGCATGCTACATCTGTCTATGACTCTAAGCTCTGGTAGGGTCTAATTGGTGTCCCTTTATTATTAGAAGAAGAAAAAAACACCGTAAATGGGCATTTCCTTCATTTCACGTGAATGCTAATGAAGTAGACAGGCAGCTCAAGTTCATTCGAATTTCACTGCATTCCAAATTTAAAGTTTGTGACCAACAGAAGATTGATCAATTATGGTGTGACCTATTAAAAAGAACACCTTGCACGATTGCAGTGTTGCAGTAAAGTGCAGTAAAGAGTTGATTGCATCATTTTACACTTTGGAAGGATTATGTGTTGAATTATGTTTACACAAGTGCTTTGGCCTTGAAGTTGTGAATGTATTAACCTTTCTGCATCTTGAGAATGTGCTTTTTTGATGTGACCAAAAAGCAAAACCTTCACAAACTCATTTAGCAACACTGTAACATAATAGGGGCATGTTTTAAGGCAACGGTCTCTGACATTTAAAAATCTAGTTATTATACAAAAAAAAAAAAGACTCCAGAGACAAAACTGCACTTTAAACTCTTGTTTACCCCCAACGGCACAACACTTTTTCCTATCTACCCAGTTAACAACTTTAGGTAATAAAAACATTGTTTTGCAATGTTTCTAAAACTTTGTCTTGTAATTATAGTGTTATTTAAAGGTTGCAAAAAAATTTCTTACAACATTCTACCAATTTTATTTTCACCCATAATATAAAATTTTTGGAATGTCCAGTTTTCTTGTCGTGATTGGAACGCCATTTAAAGGTTGCAAAAAACATTTCTTAGAATGTTTAAGTACAAATAACACCATAATTCCGAGAATGTTGGTCTAAGAAGGTTTTCTCAACGTTGTAAGAATGTTCATCAAGTACCAATAATGTCACAAGGATATTTCGAAGAATGTTGTTCAAAGAACGTTTTGTCCTAACATTTATATAGCTGTTAAAAAGCGTTGAAAGTTGTGAGAACATTCCCTGTTAGCTTGGCATGTGCCATCAAATGTCAGTCAAAATGTTTCTCAGCCAATTGCACCAATATCAAAAGAAGTACATTTCCCATGCTTCTTAGTGGTTCTGTTGTGAGTAATGTCCCTTTGGAGGAGCACTTGAGCCTTACTGATGGGTCTGATGAGAAAAGCTGCTTTACATTTCTCTATTCACTGCAAGACCGCAGTAGAATTATTATACACTGTGGTTTATGCACATGACATCATAGTATTGAGGATGAGCGAGTCCCTCCCCGCTGACAGCCCAACCACCAGAGTATTGTCAGCAAACCATTTGCAAGTTCAGTAGTGATGTTGTTGCCAGGCAACCGACATTCAGCATATATAAGTGGAGATCTCTTCATGGATGCAGTGAAATGCACTCGTAGGGAACAGCTGAGGAAAATCCTGCAGCAAGGAGCACCTGCACTCTGGAAGTTCACTCTCAGATGTCAATCTGATACAGTTTATAGAGTATACGCTGAGGTGCATGTCAGAGACTCCATCCTCTGGTGTTTGCTGGATGTATATGTGAAGAGGGTGAAGCTGATGCAGTGAGGGTGGATCTGGAGCTGACCTGGTTTCCTTATCAAGGAGCCGAATGCTGTAGGAATCTCCTCCTGGATACACAGAGTGTACTGGGCTTGTCTGTGAGCTCTTGAGGATGCTTTGGGTTCTTCACAGCCGCAAGAGGAAGCAGAAAGCTGGACGGTTGGACTGTCAGGTGTGTTTGGCCCATCAGATTCATTGCAGCATTGCACGACCTGCAGACAGCATGTAACACGCACAGAGATCTTCTCTGCTGCACGAATCTTTGGCTTGCGTCTCTCAGGTGAAAACGGAGGTTGATCATTTTGCCATGTGACTGAGCGTTCAGCCCTGAAAATGTCAAGATTTAAAGCTCTGTGTTTGGATTATTGGCAGTTTTTGTGCCTGCAGCCTAGTAGCGCATTTTTCAAAAGGTAAGTGTGAGTTGTCTGTCAAATAATAAACATTTTGCATGCTCTTAAAATGATTGACAGCACAAGCAGATTTGATATTGAACATGACAATTATAATTGGCCCATTAGCACAGTTTTTTTGTGTTTTAATCATTAATCAAAATTACTTTTCAGCTGATGTCACCTTGACCATGTGGACTACTGTGAATGTTAACCAATAGCTGTTTAGGCACTGTTTTCAGCTGGTTATGGTTGGTAAAGCAGTCCTTCTGAAATCTTGCAAATGGTTTATTCAGTTATTTGGTGCTTTTGTCATTATAATGCTAGATTTTGAAAAGGGATGCATGCACATACTCTATCCCAGGCAAAAAGCCTCTTCAGAAGTGGGTGCCGGCGGTGTTTCTGTGTTTCCAGCTCTGACTCTGAACTGAATTTTCACTTTTCATCATCCAGTCAATTCCAATCAAGTCTCACCCTACATAATTTCTTATTAAATATTCTGTTTAACTGTAAAATATTCCACGTTACGGAATTTAAATTGGTCAGTTTAACTCACGATCAAATGTATTTTGATCAAATGTAATTTTATTTTTAGAGATAATAGTTCTCTGAACTACTACAGCATACGGAGGGTCATAAAGTCTTTACTGTTTGGCTTAAGTGGTGATCTGTAAGTTAAATGATATTAAACATTACTTGAAGAATTGTAGTAATTTGAATAGAAGTTGCTTTTTCTTACAACGTTATTAACAAATTCCAATCCGATGGAACATTTTTTTCTGGTTCAGGGGTTTCTAACAGTATTCAACAGACATCTTAAAGAGAGATAATTATTCCCAACAGTCAGAGGAGGTTTCTGGATGGGTATGGGATTGTGGAATTTACTGGACATTAAGGTGTAGTGTGAATATGTGGACCATGGTCTGAAAAAAAATAGGCAAAAACAGAGTGTCACGAAATGCTCCAAAACAAGATCAAAATGCAGCATTTTTTGAAGAGTCCAAAAACAAACATAGGAATCCACATCAGGGCAAAAACAGAGCAACAGAAAACACGTAACAGTAAACAATAAACCAGCAACCAAAGACAAAGAAAACTGGGCTTATATACTGTATGGTTGAGTTAACAAAGTAAATGGGGGACTGAAGTCAAGAGAAGCAAACAAAACTAAGAAGCATGCCCTCTGGTGGCTATACTTGGGTACACCAATTAGACACTGTGACATTACCCCCCTCTAAGGAGTGGATTCCAGACACTCCACAAAAAGTCAATAGGTGTGTTCGACTTCATATAGCGCTGCACAGACCGATCGGCGAGAGTAGCCGCTTGCAGATGGGGGCGGAATTGAAAGCGGAGAGGTCAATTCGGACACTTTCTGCTCCCGGTAGTGACGCTCTCACGGTGTTTGCATACTCCATCACAGATGAAGTGAATAACATGCAATATTTGTCAAATAGACGACGTTTTAGAAACTTTTCCATGAGCAACAGAAACACATTTTATATACTGCTTAATACAGCGCCATCAAAGCGTGCCCTCTGGTGGCTATACATGGGCACACCAATTAGACACTGTGACATTACCCCCCTCTAAGGAGTGGATTCCAGACACTCCACAAAAAGTCAATAGGTGTGTTCGACTTCATATAGCGCTGCACAGACCGATCGGCGAGAGTAGCCGCTTGCAGATGGGGGCAGAATTGAAAGCGGAGAGGTCAATTCGGACACTTTCTGCTCCCGGTAGTGACGCTCTCACGGTGTTTGCATACTCCATCACAGATGAAGTGAATAACATGCAATATTTGTCAAATAGACGACGTTTTAGAAACTTTTCCATGAGCAACAGAAACACATTTTATATACTGCTTAATACAGCGCCATCCGTTCAAGAATAACGTTCAACATAAACATACTATTTAGATACCAATAAAGTGGGGGTATATGCTTTTTTGAGTGTTTTTTTTTAATAAACGGGACTCAATTAAAAAAAAAAGCTTTTGCTGTTCTAAAAACAGATTTGTGAGCAGTATTGGAATTGAAGATGTAAGAAACACACGTTATTGTCGTCATGTGGTGAATTTGGCCAAACGTGAAACAGCTGTGTCATCATCAGCGCTCCTGCAGTCGCTCTGAAAAAGCTGCACCAGCCGAGTCAGCCAGCTGCTCTCGAAACGCTATTGCTGTACTTTGATGCCACACGTGACAGTGATGCCAGTTCAAGTCGGACAAAACTTCTAACCGGCATGATCGGTATGCGCAGTGCCGCATGAAGTGGAATGCAGCTAATGAAATCCAGGAGGGAGGCGGAACGGAGGCAGACCAGGGGGAGGGATGGCGGGCCAGGTCCATATAGTGAAATAGGTCTAGAAACAGAGGTAGGCCAGGGCGGGGCCGGAGGGACAGACCAGCGATGCTCCGGCCGAACAACCCCGGCAGGCGACCAGCTTGGCTGACAGCAAAGGCAGAGCTGACGACCACCTCAGCGGAGCTGACAAGGCCGATGAACCCCCTAGCAGCTCAGGCAGCCCTGCAAAGAAGAGCACAGAAAGGTTAGTAACAGCCTTGATGGCTGTAACAGGACAGGCAGACAGTTCAGTAACGGTCTCCTTGACCGAAACAAGGCAGGCAGACGGTTCAACAACAGTCTCCTTGGCCATGACAAGGCAGACTGAGAGTTCAGGAGTGGACACCACCGCCCAGAGGGGAGCTGAAGCGGACGCCGCCGCCTCGAGAGGCTCCACAGCAGAAACCACCACCTCGAGAGGAACTAGAGCATACTCAGTAGTGGACTCTTGGACTGGAACAAGCTCTGGAGTGAACTCATAGACTTGAGTGAGTTCTGGAGTGAACCCATAGACTTGAGCGGGCTCCGGAGTGAACCCATAGACTTGAGCGGGCTCCGGAGTGAACTCTGAATGCTCCCATGCACGCAGAACAGCCCAGAGGCCAAAGGCAAAGACAGCCTTCTTGATTATGGCAGCAGCAGGGAAATTGGGCGGATCTGTGGCGACCTCTGAGACCAGCAGAGTCGGGTCCTCCAGGGCAACCAGACTCGGGACCACCAGAGTCAGGTCCTCCAGGACCACCAGACTCAGGACCACCAGACTGGGAACCACCGGAATTGGGTCCTCCAGAACCACTGGACTTGGGTCAGACTCATAGACTGGAGCGGGTTCTGGTGCAGATTCAAGGACTGGAGCGGGCTCCGGGAGAACTGGAGTGGATCTGGCTGCCCTCCTCCTTCGCTTGCGAGAAACAGTGAAGATTCGCTATCCACTGGAGTGGGCTCGAACATCTCCAGGGGCACTGCAATGGACTCAGACAGACATGACATTATTAAATTGCAGCAACAGAGACAATCAATGAAACTCCAAAAGTCGAGATTCTTATGCCCCTCCATCTTCCGAGGAGGCAAGGAGCTAAGCAGTCATTAAAAATCTTGCTGAGCTCGGACTCACAAAGTTTCATTCCTACCGCTAAAGTCCAGAAGGTCTGAGCAAAACCTCCTACTTCCATCCCCTGTTGGCGAAGATCCACCAACATCCGGAGCCGAGCCTTCCGCTCCTTCTTCGAAGCAGTAGGAAGAATACGAATGGCCATAGTCCACAATCCAATAAGCCCAGCCTAGCTGCTGGATCTGTTGATGAATGGTTCTTTCTGTCACGGATTGCTCCAAAACAAGAAGATCCAAATGCAGCATTTATTGAAGAGTCCAAAAACAAACCACCAAAGTAATCCACATCAGGGAAAAAACAGAGCAACAGAAAAAACAATAAACCAGCAACCAAAGACAAAGAAAACCGGGCTTATATGTGGATGAGTTAACAAGGTAAATGAGACACAGCTGAATGTAATGAGACTTGATAGTCAAAGCAAAGGGTGATGGAAACTGAAATCCAGAGAAACAAACAAAATTAAGGATGTCCTCTGGTGGCTATACATGGGCACACCAACTAGACACTGTGACACAGAGTAAATCCAGGCAAGAAACAGAACTGATGACAACACACATGAAACACCCTAGATCAGGGGTGCCCAACCCTGCTCCTGGCGATCGACTGTCCTGCAAAGTTCAGCTCCAACCCTAATCAAACACACCTGATGCAACTAATTAGGGTCTTCAGGATCACTTAAAAATTAAAGGCAGGTGTCTTTGATTAGAGTTGGAGCTAAACTTTGCAGGACAGTCGATCGCCAGGAGCAGGGTTGGGCACACCTGCCCTAGATAGACAACAACAGTCACCAAACTGAGCAGATAACAAGGAATAAATATCCTTCACTTTGGGAACTAATCAAGGAAATGAGTCAAAGGTGAGAGACATGAGGACTAATAACAGAAACAGAAACAGGAAATTATGAAAATGGAAAGCACAAATTAAAAGTCCAAACGGGCACAAAATAGAACACAAAATAGAAAACAAAAGGCCCTACAGGGAACAAGGCAGATGGCAACATATACTTACAATTATATTTTTACATCACAGTTAGGTAGAATTACATATTTTTTTGACTACAGTGATGAGAATTTGGAGGCAGGGTTGACTTAACTGTTATCAAAATAAATATGAATGGTTCTAAAAAGCTTGATTTATAAAGATACATTTTCATATTTTTTATTTCATGTATTCATGTAATTTAATTTTTTTTTGTGAAGCAAATTAAAGCAAAAACTCCATTTGAACTGTAGTTTCTGTGAAGTAGATGATGTTTGTGAGAAGAAACTCTCAGGAAAGAAGCAGCGTGACACTATATATATATATGTATATGTATATGTTATTTTTTTATTTTTTTATTTTTTTTAAATCTTGATATCTTGCCATTAATAAACATTAATGATTTCTCACAAGCATTAAAAAAAAAAAAAAAAAAAAATCCTGGAAAATATTCTTGTAGCCAGTGCCATAGCCAGACTGATAAACAAACACAGACCGGAAGTTAACTTCGGGCCAGGCGCGTGCGCCAGATGAAACCGTCTATCAGGGGTCTCCAACCATTTTGTGAGTGAGGGCTCCCTGAAGGGATAAAATAGTCTCAAGGCCTGCTTGTTTGATATACTCCAATATATATATGTTGTTTTTTTATTTTTTATTTTTTTTTTTAATCTTGATATCTTGCCATTAATAAACATTAATGATTTCTCACAAGCATTTAAAAAAAAAAAAATCAATCCTGGAAAATATTCCAGATAAATTTATAAAAATAGGCTATCATACAATATTGATATTTATTATGATAATAATTTACCATTAATGGGGAAGGAAATGCTTTCCACATGTTTGTTAGACCTTGAGAATGATGGTAAACATAACTTTGTTCACAATTAAATTCCACAGAGGAGCTACGTTTTAATTTAGGGCCCCATGAAATGCATTTTATTTTTCCCTAAATTCTGTATTTTCCATTTAATTTCTTATGGATTCTGTGTTTTATGATTCAGTACAAATTTATCATAAAAAATTATGTCTAGTGAAATGAATTAATACAACTTTAACAATTTAATTAATCCTTTAAAATGTAATCAAATGAAAATCAATTGTAAAACATTGCATTTTTATTTTTTTATTTTATTGTATTACTGATGATGCTGCACAACAGAACTGTATAAATTAATAATAATAAAAAATAACTTGGTTGTATGATATTCCTTAAAAATAATATTATTATTACTACTTTGAGAATTGCATTGTAGTATACAGTAGTAATATATTCTGTCATAATTTCAAGTTAAACTGGACTTTTATTTTGACGGTTTGTCGTGAAGGTCTTTCAGTTTTAGTTGCAGCGTGTATTTGTGATGGTACTTTTTCTCAAATTAAACTGCATAAAGCTGGTGAAACGGCTCTGAAGATGACACAGACACACAGAACATACTTATTAGCAACATGCACTAACTGGTTACTGTAACATTTATTTCTGTTGTGTAATAGGATGTTAGATTAATCCATATTGAATAAAAATGTCCCGAGCTTATCATCGTTATTAACATAAATGTTATCATAATCTCGATATGATATCATTTATCGCCCGGCTCTAATTTTGACTAATTATAGAACGTGCTTGGCGGGCGACTCAGAGACTCCATGCGGGCGACCAGGTGCCCGCGGGCACCACGTTGGTGACCACTGGTCTATACTAAAGAGTGCGTGACACGGCAACCGTCACAGCCCTAGAGCTTAGGGGTGGGACTCAGGCGAAGGGTTCAGAGAGCACAGGGATTGGCTGCAAGGAGCAGAGGGGCGGGGCTTTGCAATGCACTCATGCTGCAGCACTGCAGTGCATGTGTGTGTGTGTGAGTATTTGCTGTGCATTTCACTCCCAGTGTGTTATTAGAGTCTGGGTTTCCCCAGCTGAAGCTCATATAGTTGTGTTCTGTAGAGCTGCAGTCAGCAGCATTCAGACTGAAAGGAAACAGCTGGAAACACTCGAGTGGACAGCACTGTTAGGAGTGTTGTGTGTGTGTGTATGTTTTATGTAATGGAGTGGCTGCTGTAGGCTACAGCAGAGTGTTTACACCAGGAGTCACCACACTCAGTCCTGGAGGGCCGGTGTCCTACAGAGTTTAGCTCCAACTTGCCTAAACACACATGACTTGAAGTTTCAAGTATACCAAGCAAGAACTTGATTAGCTGGTTCAGGTGTGTTTGATTAGGGTTGGAGCTAAACTCTGTAGGACACTGGCCCTCCAAGTTCGGTGACCCCTGGTTTACACATTAACAGTGACTGTCAGGTGTGTCAGCATGCCATACATCACTGACAGCCTTCAGCTAAACTCCATCCACATGCTGCCCTGTATCGTAGGCTTTTATGGGCAGGAGGTCACATGTTGTCCCAAGTTAGTTCATTTTTTCTACTTTTTACCTGTTTTACAGTGCTGTGCATCCACATTGTGGTGGCAGCTTTTATGCAGACAGGTTTGACAATTATGGGGGTTTTAATGATTGCAGAGAGTCAAAATATCATCCAAACAATGTCTGCATCAATATACTGGGCATTAAGTCAAGTGTGGCCAAGTATGGTGACCCATACTAGGAATTAGTGCTCTGTATTTAACCCATCCAAAGTGCACACACACAGCAGTGAACACACACACACCGTACCGTGAACACACACCCGGAGCCATTTATGCTGCGGCGCCCGGGGAGCAGTTGGGGGTTCGGTGCCTTGCTCAAGGGCACCTCAGTCATGGTATTGAAGGTGGGAGAGAGCGCTGTACATTCACTCCCCCCACCTACAATCCCTGCCAGTATGAGACTCGAACCCACAACCTCCAGGATCAACATTACTGTCCAAAAATATAGACTAAACCCAATCCCTACCCCTGAACCTAGCCCTACCCATAATTTATTCCTAAAACCAGTGTGGAATGATAGCTGATTAACAAGGGTGTAGAAGCACCTAATCCTGATTGTAAGCCTAAAACAGATATTTCCTGAAAAGTTATCCCTCAATTCTGATTGGTTAATTGGAAAGTTGTTCCAGGATCAACAAGGATGTTGATCCAGGAACATATTGTACTTGGTGAAATCACGGTCACCTGAGTAAGACGGAGCACTTGATTGGCTGTTGAGCTTAGCGAACCATTGCACAAGAAGAATCTTCGTCTTCATCTTACTTGAGCATTCCAATATGCAAATATTTTAATAAAGACATGGTCATCTGGAAAGAAGAATGTAATCAACATAATTCATATTCAAAACTGTAAGCAATCGCTGCTTTGTTTAGTGTTTCTATACCTGCAGTCCTAGTTTTGGTTTCCTTTTTTTTTGAATGACAAATATAGACTACTGCCACCTGCTGGTATATGAGAGATATTTCCTTCCACAAAGGTGCAGAACCACCAAATGCTAGTGGACTGTTGACTTTAGTCTTAGTGGTATGTTCAAGCACAACTTTTTTGGCCCAGATGCAGGCAACAACAAAGTCTGCTTTCATTGCCGCAAGTTCTTTGATGTTGGTTTGGTGTGTCATGGCCTTTAGGACCCACACAGGTCACATAATTAATATGTGAATTGAATGTTATCATTCTTCTTTTGTATTCATTTTAAAGGATGCGGTGACTGGTGTGTTATGGGTGGTTACGTAGGAGTTGCTATTAAGTTCTGAGTGGTTTTATGAGTTACTATGTAGCTTTAAGGGTGTTCAGGTTCATTTCAAGGGCATTACTAAGTTTCTGCTACTCTGTTCTGGGTGGTTGTTACTAGCCTAAGTAGATATTTTGGTCCCTCCTTCAATTTTAATGAATTTATTGAACAGTAGGCCTAGTTTTATTTTTCCTTTACCACCAACCTTTACTTACTGGCCCCAAGCTTAACCAATACATCATACTAGTACTTTATTATTAGCAGTGGTGTAATGTAACGAAGTAATAATACTTTGTTACAGTACTTAAGTATTTTTAGGAGTATCTGTACTTTACTTGAGTTTTTATATTTCAGCCAACTTTTACTTTTACTCCACTACATTTCCTAATTAAAATGTATACTTTTACTCTGATGCATTTCCCCAAAGCATATTCGTTACTTACTACAAAATAGTCCAAAGAACACAGACTGCAGGAAAGCAGGTTTGACGAATCAGTGGTCTGGCGTTTGCAAGTTAAACTCCTAAAAACACCTTTGCTCATGTAAACAAGTGCACGCACAACCGTGGATGATTCATTTTCCACTCAAGTCGAGTCTGTGGTGTGCGATACAGCATCGTCTGCGATAATATGGTAAGTGCTGTTGTAATGATGTGCGATCTGATATTATCAAGTATATCACCAAATCTCACACAGAGTGCATGCACATTGATTTATTAGTCTATTAAAACTCAAAATTCAAGGCATTCTAAATTGTAGACGGCAAAAATGCTTCTGTATGCTTTTTATATTTATATAATTTAATATAGTTAACTTAATCTATATCACACAAAGAGTAGTCTACTGTTTTTCTGCAGATATCAGCATGATAACACATTTAATAATCACTTTATACAAGTTCAGTAAAGCAATAAGTGACTTATATTTTAGACATAATACTGCTTGTTTTTGCTCAATTTTGCTAACGAAAATAGTTCCAAACAAAGATCACAGCACTGTTTTGCGTCTCTGAGCAATGGACGGTGTTTATTATTGAATGAATCGGCTTTTTGTACGAATCAGTTGAATAAATGATTCGGTGATTCAGTGAATGAATCGGTTGAATCTCAATGACTCACTCATTAACAGTCACTTGCTGTCACCTACTGGCAGTTTTAATTTCACATTTTGACAGTCACATTTCCACATCGAAATATTTTTCATGTTTTAAATTATTTCAAATATCAGTATTCAACATTTTATGTTAAAAACAAAACATTAGGCCTATTTATGCATCTGTAACTGCAGTTTAAATGCATCCATGTCCCCTCTGAGATACATACACTGTGTAAATACATCTAAATGCTACTTCAGATGCAGATTCCAGAAATGATTTCTTATGTTGGAATAAAAGACACAAAGTACCGGATGAAGTGCTTTTTTTTTTACCCAAAAATATAAAATGGAAGAAAGCGTTAAAACTGAACACAATCTTGCTACTCAAGCTGTGTATGAACATTTTATATATATATATATTTATTTGCTTCGTTTCCATTTTGCATTTACTTGTACTTTTACTTTCAATACTTAAGTACGTTTAAGATTAAAAAAATACTTTTTATACTTAAGTACAATAAATATCACATACTTTAAGACTTTTACTCAAGTATTATTCTAAACGGTGACTTCAACTTCTACCAAAGTCATTTTCTGGTAAGATATCTGTACTTTTACTTGAGTATGGCTTTCAGATACTTTATACACCACTGATTATTAAGGGGCAATTAATAGATGTATAATAATTTTTATGTCAAAAACTAATTCTCCTGATGTTCATCTTCCGCTCTCAAAGAAAGAAAGAGTGAATTTAGATCATCATAAGACTTCGGAGATTTATTGTCTGGTTTCATAGTTCAGTGCTGGTAACTAGAGCACAGATGTGATGTTGTTGCCCCATCTGCTGGGTAAAAAAACTCTAAACAGTGCAAAATCATATCTGAAAGCCTCTTATGTAAGCTGCTCCTGACCGGTGGAAGTGTTGTTTCTGTCCTGAGGGTGTTGTGTGCTCTGCGTTTGGTCAGATAGGAAATGTGATATTCTCATGAATGATTCAGTATCATCTCTCCTACAGGAAGAACCAACTCAAAACCTGTCTTCCTTATGTAAATCCTGAGAAAAAGCTAAAAACCTCACAGATAACATTACGATCAAGTAACCATGATTAGGATCATGGTTTAACATCATGTATTTTTTTCTGATAATAGTACAAAAGATTAAAAAAGCAACATGGATGCAAAGATTGCATTACTAAGAATGTTCAGATTTTCCTTATATATCATTATTTGTCATCGACTCTGATAAATGACACATTATGTTTGTGTTGAGTGGATATTGATGCTGTTGCTGGTTCTTTATCTGTAGATAGCTGATCTCAACTACAAACATTACAGACAGCACGTGTGTTTTGAGTGAGAAACTTGTGAATGTGTAATGAGTGCTGAGATTGAACTAGTGAACTCATTGATTATTGATCTGCAGTCAGCCACCATCCCAGTCTCCTGAAGATCTGCTTTGTGTTGTGTATGTTTGTGTGTGTATGTGGCTTTCTTTTGTGAATATGAATGTGTCAGTTATCTATATGGTTGAGTGTTTTGGTAATATTTGTTTCATTCTGTTGCAGTATATATTAGAGATGCATATGTAATTTAATATGACATGTGAGTTGGGTAACACTTTAGTAGAGGAACCAATTCTCGCTATTAACTAGTTGCTTATTAGCATGCCTATTATTAACATATTGGCGGTTTATTAGTGCTTATAAAGCACATATTCTGCATGACCATATTCTACATCCCTAATCCTACCCAACACCTGAACTTGACAAATGTCAACTATTCATAAGCAGCACATTAGGAGTTTATTGAGGCAAAAGTCGTAGTTAATGGTTTGTTAATAGCGAGAATTGGACCTTAAAATACAGTGTGATCGTGAGTTGTTTAAATACAAGGTAATTATCAGGTTTCTTATATAAAAACTACATCTTAATGTGCTATTAGTTTATCCATCTGTGTGTTACAGATCACTTATTACATGTTTAGACCTCCTGGAGCAAACTGAGGTTAAGTATCTTGAACACGATGGTGGTAGTTTCTCTTTCAGCTTTAAACTTCTGCTAACACACCGTAGCAAGTCATAGCAAAATCATACCTGGACTGCATAACTAACATACATTTTTAAGAGTGGCCTTTTCTAATCATGCAGAATTTCACTGAGTTTTACCTTGAAGTTCATGTTTGGAAATGGCTGTCCCAGTATAAAGTGTGTGTGAATGGAACAGCATTCTGACGTCTGTCTCTTGTCTATCTGTGATTTTTGCTTTTCTATGAGTGTTCATAGAGTGCATTTTCATGCATGCAATACCATGCAGTACAGTGATGGATGAGAGATGAACAAATAGATGTTTCTCAAAAGGCTAAAAGAGTTGTATTCCTTTTGAGTTTTGCCGCAGGATGTTATTTCATAAGTATTTGTCTCCATGCATTCTCATGAGAAAAAGGCAATTCGTAGTCCGTCCGCCACTAAAGTTTAGAGGATCTGCATGAGGATGGGGCCTGAGTAAATGGAGAATGAGTCTCTCTCATTCCAGAGCAAGAGCCACAAATTCTCCAGCGGGGATTTATGCAAGCCAGCAACCCTCTGGGCACGATAGACTGAAAGAGCAATTATCTGTGCATCGGTTGCACAGAAATCTGAAGGAGACAACACTAACACATGCTTACAAGACTCTGATGATGCCGTCTCTTGGCTTTTTGGCCAGGTTGTGCAGCGCTATGTAAATCAGTTATTTTACTATGATTTTTTTTTTTCAATTTGTTGCTGCTGCTCTACACTACACTATCATACACCAGATGACACCAGGGGCACATTCCAGTTGGAAGTGAGCTTCCCTAAGCCCTTCTGCTCACTCTGAAGGGCAGAGGCCATGAATTGGGGACTTTGTAGAGAGCAGAGCAACTGTGACTCATAATCCAGCCAAAAAGAATGCACTTAATGAAGAGAGCACTGAAAGACCACTTCATTTCCTCATTATCTTCACCTGGAAGGTTACTGTGTCCCAATTCAAAGGCTGCATCCCTTGAAGGACTCAGACTTCAAAGGCCACTCCTTTGCAGGTTGGACCGAGGGTTGTTAAATGAGAAGGTCTAGCCTAACTAATTTATTCGCAGCGATGCCATAGAAGAACCATTCAGTCAAAGGTTCTTTAAAGAACAATTTGTTGCTGCTGCTCTACACTACACTACACTATCATACACCAGATGACACCAGGGGCACATTCCAGTTGGAAGTGAGCTTCCCTAAGCCCTTCTGCTCACTCTGAAGGGCAGAGGCCATGAATTGGGGACTTTGTAGAGAGCAGAGCAACTGTGACTCATAATCCAGCCAAAAAGAATGCACTTAATGAAGAGAGCACTGAAAGACCACTTCATTTCCTCATTATCTTCACCTGGAAGGTTACTGTGTCCCAATTCAAAGGCTGCATCCCTTGAAGGACTCAGACTTCAAAGGCCACTCCTTTGCAGGTTGGACCGAGGGTTGTTAAATGAGAAGGTCTAGCCTAACTAATTTATTCGCAGCGATGCCATAGAAGAACCATTCAGTCAAAGGTTCTTTAAAGAACCATCTCTTTCTTACCTTTTTATAATCTGAAGAACCTTCTTTCGTCACAAAGAAGCTTATGTGAAAAAGAAAGGTTCTTCAGATGTTAATGGTTCTTTGTGCAACCATTTAGACAAAGGTTATTCTGTTGCATCGTGAAGCACCTTTATTTTTAAGAGTGAAGGACTGTTTTTGTCACCTCTAACAACTGTGACGAGCGGCAGTCATGTTTGTACTGGACATTGTTATTTTCTTCAAGTTTTAAAGACAAAACAGGGTTCAAAACTTGTCTTTGTATGTTCACTTTGGTCCATTTAAAACCATATCTTGGTAAGATATATGTGAACATTTTTACCACATTATATATTTTTTATTTTTACATTCGTATCATTAGATACATAAGATTATTCGACTAATTATTGTCACTGTCACCAGTCCTGTCACCTAATCTGAACTACATTTCCTATCATCCCTCCTGCTGCTCCCCTGCTTGTTGTCACCAATCATCCAGTCACAATCACCCGCTGTCTCTTATTCCATCTGCACTGGTCTAGTCTCGTCTAATGCCAGGTTCAGACTACACAATATTTTTGTCGGTCACGATTGTCACTGTGTCAGATTACACGAGTTTGACTCCTAAAATCTTGTCGCGTCTTGGACAAGAAACAGGTCAGACTACACGTTGCTTCCCGACCATTCATCGCGTGCCGTCTTTAACGTGATGTCATCGAGAAGGCGGAACTAGTGACTGACTTCTGTAAACATTGCTGAAGCGCTTCCGCTATAGTTCGCCAGCATCTTTCTTTCTTTGTTCTGTCGTGGTAGTCCCTCGATGACACATCATACAGGCAGGAGTACTGTTGCCACAGCTCCACGAACCTTTCCTCCATCTCATAATTCCACCTAGCAGCACCATCATCTCTCCTTCGTTTCGCCATGCTTGAAACCGGTGTATGAAAGAGCTTCTGTGCTGCTATTGGTCAACGTCACCAATGTGACAGAACTCGTCGTGGATGACGAAAAAAAAATGAAACATGCTAGTCTTTCTGTCGTGAAGCATCGCAGACGCGGAATCCATTGTTGTCCACTATGTCACACTACATGAGCTGAAACGATGGAATCTTGCGTCTCGACGCCCATTGTTGTTTACGAATCCCCACGACACCCTACGTCAAGCAAATCGTGGCAAAATCGGGCTAAAATCGTGAAGTCTGAACCTGGCATAAGACCTACCAGATATTCTCCTTGGATTGTTACTCACCTGGGGCCGCTTGCACCAGCTAGACATAAAAGAGCTCAGCGTATGCCCTATGCTGGGCTTTGCAACGTCCAGCTTTACGATAAATATTTACACCTGTTGCACCAACTGAAACTACGATCAGGCACAACTACGCCCGGTGTAGACAATGCTGACAGATTCTCCCACAGTTATAGCTGAGACGACATTCACGCTGCAATGGCTACAACAACTAACAGGCCTATAGAACTGAATTGCTCAAGACATCATAACAAGTGAAGCCACCGCGCCATGATTTCATTGAGTAAACATTTACTAACGAGTCCGCGTTTTTATATCTGAAGTCTCCCTGCACATTCCCATTTCATCAAGGTTAAGTAAAATATAATAAATGTAATGCAATGCTTCTCTCTAGAGTTATTTTTTTATAGCCGACTGTCAGGTTTATGTTGGTTAACATCTAATTGCCAGATTTCCAGTGCCAGCCTGGAGTTATACGGTATTCTGCCTCTGTTTTACTGTACATTAAAGTCTGTGCTTTTAAATTATGGTGTGACTTGTGTACTTTCATGCATCTGCCGGCACTTCTTTAGACAAACAAATTAGATAGATCGCAATCTAACAAACTGCTCCATATAACAAAGCACTGTAAACAAGCAACAACTAGATAACTTGGCAACAATAATTAATCGTAAATAATCTTTAAAGTTTTTCTTTTCTTTTTATAATGCAGATGCCAGCTCTCAGTCTAGGGCTCACTTCTGCACGTGTGAGGAGTCGAATGCCATGACAGCGTATCACATAAAATCAGTTACTGTTCGCAATTAAATCCGTTTCCTACCTTTTCTTGTAACTCGATACAAAACATTGCAATGAACGTCATCG
This sequence comes from Sinocyclocheilus grahami, assembly GCF_001515645.1. Lineage (NCBI taxonomy): Eukaryota > Metazoa > Chordata > Actinopteri > Cypriniformes > Cyprinidae > Sinocyclocheilus > Sinocyclocheilus grahami. The sequence goes on from NW_015506143.1 coordinate 348,533, forward strand.
GACATGTTTAATTCACAATCATTCTGAGCATTATTCCTGCTGGCGTTCACATCAATCCACAAGTCGTTCTAAGGTTAAGCTATTTTCATTCAGTTCGATGTAAAAACAATAGGCTAAGTATGTCTTGCATCCTTTAATGTTAGCGAACATTGGGAATAAATTGGTTGCAAAACGGTATCCACTCACGTTTAACTTTTTGTCTGGTTGTTACGGTCAGAATTTTTTTTTTATTACATTACTATATGTTATAGCCTAGCCAGTGATCACTAGATTTTATATAGATGTTACTATAATGATTCTGTAAATGGTGATCAGCACCCAAATATTGTATATAATAATGTGGAAATTACTGCCTTTTGCCATGGCGTGACATCTCACTTTTTGCAGACAGTGCAAAGGCAAAGTACCTACAATAACTTCAAAATAGTGGTAAAAATCAAGTTTTTATAATTAACTCCAAGAACTGCGTTCCCAAACAGCAGACTCAGAAAATAAGATAATTAAATTCAAGTTTATTTCACAATACAAATCGTTGCAAAGCAACTTTACAGCAAATTAAGTTTCTACAATATTTAGTGGTAGCTTATCAGTGGTGACTGTCAGTCAATGTACATATGGCAGAAATGTACGGAAAAATCAATTAAAGACGTAATCAAACAGATGATGAACACTATTAACAGCAATTATTATATGATGCAATCAAACTTATAGCAAAATGTGGTAGTTCTGTATGTTGTTTCAGGGTTGGCATCATCTGAGGTCCTCTGAGGGGTTGGCATCATCTCTTCTCAGGTGTTCTGGATCCAGACTGAAGCTTGTGTAAATCCTAGTTACCACGGGATGTCAATCCCAGCAGAAACAGAGAAACAAATAGAGACATAATTAGCATAGCTGCTGTTCCAACCAAGCAAAATTTATTTGTCTAACCCAAACTAAAGAATAATAATAATGTGCATTTAATCAGATATAACTGCAGTACAAGATTATGAAATGCATTATTTGAATGCTTGGCCAAAGAGATGTGTCTTTAATCTAGATTTAAACAGAGAGAGTGTGTCTGAACCCCGAACGGTATCAGGAAGGCTATTCCAGAGTTTGGGAGCCAAATGCGAAAAAGTTCTACCTCCTTTAGTGGACTTTGCTATCCTAGGTACCTCCAAAAGTCCAGAGTTTTGCGACCTTAGGGAACGCTTCCTAAGATGGATTGTAGCGTGGTAGAAGACTAGTTAGGAACGCAGGAGCTAACCCATTAAGATAACATGACCGTGTTTCATCAGCGCGCTCTGAAGCTCGTAATTTATTGTATACACAAATTATTATACAGTGCCTTCTACTATACAGCAGCAAATTTGGTTTTTCTTTGCAATATTTAGCTCAAGTTAATCAGGAAGTGACGATATGTTCTCTTCAACTCCCTGGTTGGAAACAGTGCTTTATTCGCAAATGTTTTATGCAATATTCCAATTTTGTGCAAATGAACAGGTAAAAGTTCTGTAATAGTACTAATAAACTGAATGAGTTTGAAATACAAAATAACCAGGTTTATATATACAGTGGGGCAAAAAAGTATTTAGTCAGCCACCAATTGTGCAAGTTCTCCCACTTAAAAAGATGAGAGAGGCCTGTAATTTTCATCATAGGTATACCTCAACTATGAGAGACAAAATGAGAAAAAAAATCCAGAAAATCACATTGTAGGATTTTAAAAGAATTTATTTGCATTACAGGCCTCTCTCATCTTTTTAAGTGGGAGAACTTGCACAATTGGTGGCTGACTAAATACTTTTTTCCCCCACTGTATATTTATCATCAATAATTTTTTTTCAATCTCAATCCTTTTAAACTGAATATTGCTTGTTCCACAGCTAGACATATTTTAGCCAGGTTCATACTTTTTAACTCAATACACTTATATCAATATGTACCAATATTTATAATTATAATGATATAATCAGATTATATTAATATTTATATGAAATCAAGTAGATGCAAACCATTCATAATAAACTATGCCATGATTTTATGGCAATTTTTTAAATGTATAATCTTATCTTATGTCTGACTGAAAAAAATACAGTTTATTATTTAAATACGCAGTTTATTTATATAGTTTATTATTTATATTAAGTTTGTTTGCTTATGTTAAGGTGTGTAATTTATCTGTAAATTATGCATTTTATATGTAATTCAAATAAATAAATCTTACATTTAGACCTTTTTATGTGTATAACTGCTTTTATGCTTTCACAAATATTTAGGGCCCAACTAATAAGGATGACAGAAGTTTACAGAATAAGGGGCAACATTTTATATCTATCTGCATCATTGATGTTTGTAATGTGAAATTATAATTATTTAGTTTAATCAAGGATGTAGATTTTTGTTTAAAATCCATTCCCAATGATTCAGTGAGTTATGTGCTGTAACGCTGTGTACTCTTTACAAATGTAACCATAAGTACAGAACATAAGAACAAGAATCAAGACAGCCTGTATTTGTATCCACATATAAACTCAAAGGAAGGTCATTGAATCAAGGTCAAAGAATACTCAACGTCTTTTTCCCTTTAAAAAACATGCAGCATGTTTCTGTAATGCTGAGAAAGAGTGTGCATTTGTCTAAACACGTGAAGCATGTGAGCGTGCAGCATAAACACATGATGGTCAGAGCAGAGCAGCAAAAGCTGGAGAGTTTGAGCAGGACAATCTCTCTCTCTCTCGCTCTCTGAAAGGCTCTATTAATAGAGGTGCTTCCTCTCTTTCCCACTTGCATTCCTCCACCGCCTCGTGCAGAAGTCACCCTGTGAGTATGCACTCACTCATTCATTGGTTCCTTCCCTCTCTCCCGCCTTCTTTCAGAAGCACAACCTCTAACTGTAGATCTGAAGCAGGGTTTGCGTTTCATAGGCTGCTGGCATCAAGTCTGTCGGTGGGATTCCTCTTGGTGGATGTGACCGAGAGAGAGAGTCTTGTGCTGCGCTCAGAGCTCTGGAGCTCTTGGATCCAGTGATGGTTGAGTTGGCTGCGTTGTGGACGCGTGTTCTTCTGCAGATATGTGGTGTTTGCAGTGCAACTCAGAGAAAACACAGTCTCTGCTTGAACTGGAGCTGGACAGCTGGTAAGACTGGACTATTACTAGTGATTGTGTGCAGGTTTAGGTCTGAACTAATGTTTAAACAGTGCATTTTAAGTATAATGACTATAAAATGAATGCCATTAAAGAATAGTTGTTTACATTAGTGCTGTCAAATGATTCATCGCGATTAATCGCATCCAAAATAATAGTTGTTGTTTACATAATATATGTGTGTGTACTGTGTATATTTATTATGTATATATAAATACACACACATGCATGTATGTGTTTAAGAAAAATATGTTACGTTTATATATTAGGGCTTGGTTTTGACACAAATTTCACGATTCGATTTGATTCTCATTCACAAGCATTCGATTTGATTACCAATTCAATATAGATTATTTTGGATATATATCAGGTACAGTACATGCCAAATTTTCTCAAGGAAAAAAAATCTCTCAACTAATGCTGTAAAATATACATGAGAGTCAGTTGGTGCTACATTACTATAATATTGAAAGTTAAAATGGACTGATTTGTTAAAATTACCCTTAATGACGTTTTTAAAATAACAGTTACAATTACATAATAATATTTCTACTTCAGTTCGTTTTTTTGAAACATAAACAATGGTGGCTGTCATAAAAACTTGATGGATTTATTCAAACTGAAATTAAACATTGAAGAACAGTCAAATTTATAATGAATATGTTATATCGTGCATATATTTAGCAAAATGCCCCTCTCTACAGATAATTTTTCTATCTGACTAACGAGTTTATGGTCACCGAATATGTTTTTCTGAGGTAAATTTGACGTTACGTGTATTGTTTACAAGCTGTTATATTGACGTCTTTGCGCGGCTGAAACACTGATTGAGAGATTACATGAATACGAATTGTAAAGTTGTACTCTTTCTTTTAACTTACCTTCAGATGTTTAGTCATGTTTATTGTTTATGTGCTGAAACTGGTATTAATGTGGAGGAGATGATCAGTTCACGTGCCGCGTCTGTTGAACTGAGGCGCTACAGCGATCTGTCACTCCACATTAAACAGTGCCAAAGTGACATTTGTTTAAATATTGCAATACAATGGACATAAATTGAAATCTGAGATATTAAAAGCACCAACGCACAATGCTTATTGCACAATATATATTAGATGGGAAGTGCCCTTCAACGTTCTGTCCATTAACTGAAAACAGGCTAGAATAATCGATTCTTGGGATTTAAGAATCGATATCGTTCCGTAAAAATGAGAATCGATTAATATCGAGATATCAATATTTTTTACCCAGCCCTAATATATATTAAATAAATGTATACATGATATAATTTATATGTAAATATTTTCAATATACAGTGGGGAAAAAAAGTATTTAGTCAGCCACCAATTGTGCAAGTTCTCCCACTTAAAAAGATGAGAGAGGCCTGTAATTTTCATCATAGGTATACCTCAACTATGAGAGACAAAATGAGAAAAAAAATCCAGAAAATCACACATATCATGTAAACAAAAACGTTTCTTTTGAATGTGATTAATCGTGATTAATCGTTTGACAGCACTAGTTAATATTGATGTATTCAGTGATGTTACTGGAAGTGGCCTTTGTCAAGTTACAGTACAGCTGAATTAAGCCAACAAAGGTTTCAAAGTGCTGTAAAATAGACTGTGGAATATAATGTTTGTATTGAAAATCCTGTGTATATAGAAGCTTGTCATGTGCTGTTGACCAGGTTTATGTAAATGTAGCACCGCTTTCATTCATTCTTTGGTCTCTGTAGCAGTGGCCATGTGCCCTGACAGAAGCATTGCTCTATATTTATGAGATGATCACATTAATGACAGTGGTTTTTTAGCCTGTCCAGCTGAGAGATACAGTGTAACATGACAGTCCATATGTTTCAGGTCTCGAACACAGAGTTCTTAGACAGTATGAAACTGAATGTATTTGCTTGTCAGAGATGTCCTCGGCTGAGGTTAGACATCTTAGTCAAGGCTTTCATGCAGAGGAGCTCTTTAAAGCTTCATGTTATGGTTTATTTATAATGTCCAGTGTTGTTGTGGAAGGTCTGTGCTTCTCTGTTAACCATTGGAAGGCCATGAGGCATTCGTCATTCTGGATGAATTTTCGGTTGCACTTTATTTTAAGGTAATATTAATTAACTACATGTACTTACTGTATGGTTAGGGTTAGGATTAGGGTTTAGCTTAGGTTACTTGCATGTAATTATGGCTAATTTGTTATTGTGATAGTAAGTACATGTAACGTGTAACAAGGACACCGTAAAATAAAGTGTTACCTAAAGTGTTATCGAATTTTCAAATTAAAGTAGCTGATTGTATTTTTTATTACCTTTCGTGGAATTTTTGTTTTTTTTCCCAGTTCAACACATGTGTGTTGTGTTTTTGTCTCTGTCACATGTCTGCAGTGCCGAGCTAGATAACAGAATAACACCAGAAAGATCAGCAGGGAACGGCTGCTTCCTTTGCTGGAGGACACATAATAGCCACATCATATCCTGTGCCAACAGCCCTGCAGCAAAACTACAAATCAGCAGACAATTTGACTCGGGACATATTATTTTTACTGTAGCATTGTTGGTTATGGGATACCTGTGTGATTATTTGGTTGCCTGTATCATCCAATAATTCACTGACTAATTTTGAAAGGTCTGCAAGAGGAGCTCTTATGTAGCGGCAGAAATATTAAAAAAATATTCACATCACACTTTAAATGCCTGAATGTTATTGCATTAGATAACAAAATATCAAAGCAAGTGGCATCAGTAAACTATTTCTGCTAGAGCTTTTCTCAGTTACATTGCACTTTTGCATTGACTTTAAAGTTACTGGTGTCAAGTCAGTTCTCGTCAAGTTCACACACAGGTGGAGTTCATATGTAGTTCATTACATCACAGCTATGAAGAGTTCCATTCATGTTTGACAAAGCAAAAAAGTCTCCCAATAGCTGAGTATCTCGTTTGTTGTAGTTGTTTTTACCTCAAACCTACAACACATTGTCTTTTTTTGTGAAACATTGTGCTTGGCTGTCCCTCTTTAAATATCAAACCAAGTGGCATTAATTTTTGTTATCAAATATGATGACTTTTAAGTGTGGCTTTGTGGTTTAAGTGTCCACACACTTTTTGAGATCACTGTATGTTTAATATGTGATGTTGTGTTTGACTCTGTCATCTACAATTAAAACTGCAAGTGGGTCATGTGGTCTGCAGTGTGTTTCAGTGTGTTTCAGGCACATATGGAAATCCACTTGAGACAACCAGCATACACGCACGCACACACACACACACACACACACACACACACAGGGCTGAAGTCTGCTCTCCATTAACGTGATGGACTCCCAAAGAATTTTCCTGCCCTCTTTCTCATCCACCTTTATTCACTTGGAATGCTGGAATCCCCCAGCTATTTGTCAAACACCTGGTGGACACACACACACACACACACACACACTATTTGACACACTATTTTCCTAATTAATGCTGTACAGTTGCTTTGACACGATCTGTATTGTTAAAAGCGTTATAAATAAAGGTGACTTGACTTGACTTGACACACACAACAAAAAAATCCAAATTAAACTAAATAATTTTAATGCCAACAGGGTTTTGGGGGGGAATTTTGGACTGAGGTACTAGTTTGTTTAAATAATAGACAAGGCTCCTGAATGGCAATGCGATGTGAGAGAACACATTCATGTGTGTGTGTGTGTGTTTTTTTTCTTTTTTTCTTTTCCGTTTTCTTGTGGAAATCTTCTGTGGTTATGGTGGCCACTCTTAATTTACGGTTAGAAACAGTTGAGGCTCTAGGGCTCTGTAGGAAATGTCATTTTAGACTGTTCTTCATTTTCCCCTCAATCATACAGCAGCTGTTTCTTTTTAACATGACCTATGATGGGGAAGTGACTTCACTAGAAGAGTCTGAGTCACACACTTTCACAGCGTTTTGCCAAATCACTAGATTAAACCTAATTTACAGAGGCTTTCCTCGTAAAGTAGCTATCTAAATTGAAATTGTTGTTTATAAACAGTCTGTCTGTCTGTCTGTCTGTCTGTCTATCTATCTGTCTATCCGTCCGTCCGTCTGTCCGTCTCTGTCTGTCTGTCTGTCTGCCTCTCTGTCTGTCTATCTATTTATCTATCTATCTATCTATCTATCTATCTATCTATCTATCTATCTATCTATCTATCTATCTATCTATCTATCTATCTATCCGTCTGTCCGTCTGCCCGTCTGTCTATCTATCTATCTATCTGTCCGTCCGTCCGTCCGTCCGTCTGTCTCTGCCTGTCTGTCTGTCTGTCTATCTATCTATCCGTCTGTCTGTCTGCCTGTCTGTCTATCTATCTATCTATCTATCTATCCGTCTGTCTGTCCGTCCGTCCCTGTCTGTCTGTCTGTCTGTCTGTCTGTCTCTGCCTATCTGTCTGTCTGTCTGTCTGTCTGTCTGTCTGTCTGTCTGTCTGTCTGTCATATGTATAAAAGCCAAGTCAGAAAGTCAACTTCATTTCTAATGTGCCTTATACAATATAGATTTTTTCACAGCAGCTTCAAAATAGTATCAAATTCACATTCTGCTGTAAAGCAGCTCTAAGTCAATAGTGTCATTCTACAGCTCAAGTCAGTTGAGTATTGATTCAGTTCAGTTGCATAACTGTGTAAAATTCATCAGTCATACATACTGTATATACAGTGTATATGTGCATGTACAGTATGTGTGAGTGCTATGACAAACTCCTGTTCTTCACTGCACTCTGAACAAGCAGAAGACACACGAGCGTTGTGTTTGACATTTTTCACATCTGTGTGTAGTTTGGCGCGCATGTGGCTAATTATTTTGTTTGTGTGTAAAGTTACTATGCAAAAATACATTTTTTAGAAGAGTTAAAACAGTTTTCAAAGAAGTGTTTGCTTTTGCAAGATGTGTGTGACGTTTTGTATGTTGTATGTGTGTTTTGTGGTTTTGTGTAGAATTTTGAGAAATGGAGCCATAGTTTCAAAAACTGTGTGTAAGCATTTTGAAAAAAACTATAAACCATTTTGTGCCTGTGTTGTTAGTTTATGCTGCTCTTGGTAGGTTGCACTTGTTAGTATGGAAATGCACTGGTTGTGTCTGCATTCTTTAATTTGCACATTGCCAGTAGATCAACCACTCCCATCTGTGTTTTTATGAGATTGCAGCTAATTCCATTTTACCCTGTTCAGTAAATTTGGCCAATATTTGTGATGGTATACTGAAAATTGGAAATGTCCCAAAGGGTCTCTACACACTAGAGATTGCTCATTTAAGGATAGAGGATAAGAATGCATAACATCCTTGAAGTTGTTACAGTACATTATAATTACAAAATTCATTGGATCTGCTTCTCTGAATGTCTGCCTCAGAATGAATGTGAGGACTGAATGAATTCATGCTGCAGTCACACTGACAGCAATACAATCACCGGAGATCACAGAGTGATCATGCTGTTGGTTGCTAGTAGACATTCCTGTCTGTATCACACGGACCACACTATATTCACTAGATTTGGGCAAACTTGAGCTCTGCTTTGCAACTGTTGACATTAGTGACCAACGTGGCGTACTGTAAGTGACAAAAGTTGTTCAGTGAATGAATGGTGCTGCATAATTATCCTTTACATGTTAAAAATGTTCAATCCTAATGCTGAAATTATTCTCCAACTCACTTTACATGAGCAGCATGGCTTCTAAACTGTGTGCTGGCATTTGTGTTTGAGCACTAGGGAAGCTAGCCACCCGCGAGAGAGGAACGTGTCAGTGTTTGCCAGGACAGATGGTGCATGAGATCCGTCTCCAGAGATTTTATGCAAGAAGTGTGAATTTCACTGTGTCGACAGCACATCTCCATGACTGCATGTACTCTGTGTGAATGTGTGGACACGGCACTCATCTGGTCACTGAGATCTTCACCTGTAGTCCCTTTCAGTACATCACAATCAGTCATAAACAATTCTGTACTGTACTTGTATTGACTTAGGTTGAAAAGTAGGGTCTGATAGCAAGCATTGATACTTCAATACCAATGTTATTTACTTACTAATGCTATGACTTGCCTAATAGCATGTTTAGAGAAGCACTTTATTACGCCCTTTATTGTTATGTTTGGTATCATGCTGTAAATCTGATCAACAGAATAATAAATTCAGGATGTGTAAATAAAATGTAGTCTGGATTATTCTCATTTAAAAGTAAGACTTAAATTATATATTATGTTTAAGGGTAGCATTTTATTTTTCAGTCCTGTTCCGCATGCACTAACCCTGAACCTACCTCTAAATCTAACCTTAACCCATGTTAGTTACCTTATACTACCCAGTACTTTCTTAGGAGTATGTACACTGAAAATACACATAAGTGCACATACTGTAAAATAAAGTACATCCAATTTAAGGATAAAGGATCACTAGTCTGTCTTTTGATTAGTTAAAACAGCCTAATGTTCAGTGCTTCACATTAGTTGTGCATAAGTCTCTTCATTTCATAAAGAGGTGTGTTTGGTTGACATTTGCGTTCAGCCTCTCCTGCTGCATTGTAAGGTCTTCTTTACACTTGTTTGTACAGTGATGCATGTGACTGGAGGCATGACAACTGCAAACACAGAGGAGGAAGTTGTTGAAGGAAGTTTCTTTTCTACATTATTTGAGCAAAATCCTGTACATGCAGACGAGTTCATGACTCTACGCCGAGCGTGATGTGCTGGTGTGTAAATGATTGGTTTCATCAGAGCAGACTTTGGCTCTCTGCAGGAAACCGAACTGCCCTTTGAACTTGTGGCTTACAATGGCAGATAAACAGAAGAAGCTGAACTTCTTTGGCAGGAGGTCTTTCTTTGGACAACATTCTCGTCGAAATTCTGCGAAGAGTAAGAGTTAGTGAGTAATTTTCATGTAAATATGGAAGATATATGCTCTGACTGAAGTAAGCATAGGGAACACATGACTCACAAAATGAAAAGGCGTTTGTGTGCTAAGCATGTGCTAGATAGATGTGCAGTCTTAACTTGATCACTTGAATGTATTTGGTAGAATTTCATTGCTTTAACTTCATTGCATCACCTTAGCATCCTGTAGTTGTGAAGTTTAGGTGTTGTGTAGGATTAGGGATGTAGAATACGGTCATGCAGAATATGTGCTTTATAAGTACTAATAAACAGCAACAATGGTAATAATAGGCATTCTAGTAAGCAACTAGTTAATAGCGGGAATTGGTCCCATTGGTCCCAAAGTGTTACCATGTTTTTTTTTTTAAGTTTTGCTCAGTCTTGAAAATCAGGTTTTACGAGTTGTTCAAATATTGACAGCGTTTAATGAAACATGCATTATATGTGCCTAAAACTGTATGTACAATAGCTTTAAGGCAAAGTCATAAGTTCACAATTAAATTAGTTCTAAATTTACTTTGAAACTTAGAATCAAGTGCATAAACGACAATACTCCTGGTGCTTCTAGAAACATGGGATGTGTTCACCCCTAAATGTTTCTTATCTTTTTAAATTGAACAACGAAGGCTGCTTTGCATAGATCCAATCTTTTGACACATATCCAGTTATTTGTGCCGCCTGTTTACTTGAATCTCACCTGACTGCCAAAATATACCGACAGCAACACTTAGAATAGTTGGAAGTGTTGAATATGAGCACAACCAAATGTGATGTTCATAGCAATGCTTTTAAACGTGTCTATAGTGGCTTACAAAGCATCAGAACATTGCATCTGATTCTGCAAAGGAGGAGGAGGAGGAAAATTTTATGAAAATGCAGCCTATCACAGAAGCATATAAAAGCTTTTATATCTCTTTTTAATGTTTGTGCATAAGCACAGCAGAACGTTTGCGTGAGAATCTTTTCTGCACATGCAATGTATGTGAAATTGTTAGTGAATTCATATTCCATGTAACCATGTAAATGTTGTAAGTGTGTATTTTTACATTCATTAATTTGCCTTCTTGTCTTGTCTAGTGTGGAGGGGAGTGTTCAAAACAGTGAGCCCGGCCCTTCCCTGGACACCAGCACAGGATATGGCCGAGGCCCTGTCACACACAGTTCTTCCTTGAGTCCGGAGCAGTTTGAAAGCCCAGTGTACGGCCACAGCGTCCAGCCAGGCCCTCAGCGCCCGCAGCGGCCCAAACTACAGCACTCTCAGTCCATCCTCCGCAAGCAGGCAGAGGAGGAGGCCATCAAGCGCTCACACTCCCTCTCTGAGAGCTATGAGCTCTCCACAGACCTGCAGGACAAGAAGGTACAGTATCGCGGCAAATTAATAGTGCACCAGAGCTTTGAATGCTATGCTGCATTTTGTAGTTTGCACAATCATGATTATCATATGTGATCACATATGTGTGTGTGTGTGTTTCAAAACTTGTATAACACTTTATTTTGAAACACATATTTTGAAACACACATAACGTTGTTGATAATCAGAAATTCTACTAATAAGTAACTTTGCACCTACATGTCAACTATAGCAGTCATTACAGTATTAGTACATTGTAAAAATGATTGTGAATTTAACGGTAAAAGACCTAAAAAACCTATTTGCTTAACGGTGAAAAACTGCAATGCACATTTCATGTAATTTTACGGTAATCATTTTGGAAGTTAAAAAGAACATATCATTTACAGTGAAAACCATAAATTGACATTCCCAGAATTCCCTGCGTTACATTTGATGTTTTTTTGTCGAAAAAACTGTTTCATATTAGTTTTTCTTTAATGGTTATGTTCATTAGGGTTGTACCGTATGTTACACCTAATGTTGTTAAATGAATGTCTATTGCATTATTTCAGGTTCATGTGTGTTACCATGATGGTGTTTAGTGCTTGTGTGAATGGCACTGTGCATCTTCAATGTACGTTAGTATTTTCCTTCTCAGCTTGTGGAAGAGCTGTTTGTGATAAGCTTTGGTTCATCATGTGACTTTCTCATGACCCCATGCTTTTGGTGGTTATTAGTGTATTACAAAAGTACTAAACAGATTTCAGTACTTTAATAGGTTGCTATATTAACATTAATATCAGTTAATAAAATATGTTTTTTAAATCAGGAAAACCTCAAATGTTGCTACTGTATTTTTAATGGTAAATTATTATTATTTATTTTTTTACAGTGTAAACTGTCTGCTTAATATCTGCTAACACTTTAGTTTGATGCTCCACCAACAGACATTCTACTGACTATAAGTAACTTTACAAATGCATATCAACACTAACCCTAAACTAACAGTCTACTAATACTCTAATGAGAGTTAGTTGACATGATGTTGAAAATTAATGGCAGTTAGTTGACAAATATTTGCAACATTACGGTCACACTTTAGTTTGGGGACCAATTCTCACAATTTAACTAGGCCTTTGACTTTTGTGTTAAACTCCTAATGTGCTGCTTATTAATAGTTGGTAAGGTAGTTGTTAAGTTTAGGTATTGGGTGGGTTAAGCGATTTAAAATATGGTCATACATACATAATATGTGCTTTATAAGTACTAATAAACAGCCAATATGCTAGTAATACAGTATAGGGTAACGCTTTATTTTGATAGTCAACTTTAGACATTCTACTAACAGTAAGTAACTTTGCAACTACATGTCAACTATCAGTCATTAGAGTATTAGTAGACTGTCTGCTTAATATCTTCTAACACTTTATTTTGATGGGTCCACAACATACTGACTATGAGAAACTTTGCAAGTATATGCCAGCTTATTCTACTAACCCTAAAATTAACCTAACAATCTACTCTGAGAGTTAGTAGACATGTAGTTGCACATTACTGAGAATTAGTTGACATGTAGTTGCAAGCTACTTATAGTTAGTAGAATGTATAAAGCGGACTATTGAAATAAAGTGGAACCAAAAATCGTTTAATGTTAAACACTATTGTTTATACACAATGTGTTGTACCTTCTAATTAACCCTAATTGGTTTGTTATGATATTGTCTTAATCATATGGTTCTTGGTTTTCTAAGGTGGAAATGCTTGAGCGGAAATACGGAGGCCGTTTCATAACCCGCCATGCAGCGCGCACCATCCAGACAGCTTTCCGGCAATACCAGATGAACAAGAACTTTGAGCGCCTCAGGAGCTCGATGTCGGAGAACCGCATGACCCGCAGGATCCTTCTGTCCAACATGAGGATGCAGCTTTCCTTTGAGGGGCCTGAGAAAGCCCACGGCTCTGTTTTGGAGGGGAGGCAAATGTCTCTCCTGGACGACGTCAACCAAGTAGGAGGCATGGTGAAGGCTGCAGAGATGGTCCCAGTCATTTTGGAAGCCCCAGAAACTCAAAACGACTTGACAGACACAATCACAGAGCTAGAGGACACTTTCTCCAGGCAAGTGAAGTCACTGGCAGAGTCGATCGACGATGCACTGAACTGCCGTAGTCTGCAGCCCGAGCAAGCAGTTTGTCAGGAGAGCAAGCATCAGGATGATGAGATCTGCGACGTGACGCTCTTCATCGATGAAGAGGAGCTCTCACTGCTGGTCCAGCCATTCACAGACGCCAGGAATGAGAAGCTGGACACGGACACTCCTTCCCTCGAGCGCCAGGGGCCGGGCTTACCCCTGCTGACCATCGAGCCTCCCAGCGACAGCGCAGCAGATACAAGCCACCGCAACATTCACCAGCGCATCGCAGCCGGGCCCTGTCCCAAACAAGGGCTACCTCCTAGAGTCCCCTCGCTCTCTGGAGATGAAGAGCCACTTCGACACCGGCAGCTGGAGAGCCACTTGGCCGCCAACGGCAAGCGGCAGAGCAAGTCCGAGTCAGACTTCTCAGACGGAGACAATGACAGCATCAACAGCAATTCAAACTCCATTGACACGATAAACTCAGAACTGCCATCTAGAGACGAGAGTCTCAGCAAACAGACCTACCACAAAGACACTCGCAACAGCTGGGACTCTCCGGCCTTCAGCAGCGATATCATGCGCAAGAGGCAATACCGCATCGGCCTCAACCTCTTCAACAAGTATGTATTACAATTATCAAAATTGAGATTTATACAGCATGAATTAATAAGCTTTCCATTGATGTATGGTTTGTTAGGATAGGACAATATTTGGCCGAGATACAACTATTTGAAAATCTGGAATCTGAGGGTGCAAAAAAATCTAAATATTGAGAAAATCGCCTTTAAAGTTGTCCAAATGAAGTTCTTAGCAATGCAAAAATTAAGTTTTAATATATTTACAGTAGGAAATTTACAAAATATCTTCATGGAACTTAATGATGATTTTTGGCATAAAATAAAAATCTATAATTTTGACCCATACAATGTATTGTTGGCTATTGCTACAAATATACCCCAGCGACTTAAGACTGCGTTTGTGCTCCAGGGTCACATATTTTATCACTGGGTATGAAGGGATAATTTAAGGATCAATTCTCACTATTAACTAGCCGCTTATTAGCATGCATATCACTAGCATATTGGCTGTTTATTAGTACTTATACAGTACTCTGCATGATCACATTTTAGATCCCTTAATCATACACATACCTAAACTTATCTATTACTACTTTACTACGCTACTATTAATAAGCAGCACATTAGCAGTAGGAGTTCAAAAGTCGTAGTTAATAGTGAGAAATGGATCTTAAAATAAAGTGTGACTGTGATATTAATATTATTGTATATTATGTATGTGTTTATTGGGCTGAATTCACTGCAGCACTTTAATCATATTTTTATGTCTATCCTTCAGCCTTTTTCTTTTTAATTATTATTTGATTTGTTGTTTAGGTATATTTCCACTAATTTTATCACCAATTTTAAATCCTAATTTAGAATTCTCAAATTCTGGTGTATGTTTTTTCTTTTTCAAAATATATTTTGTGCCAACCCTGAAAATGTTTTAGGGTCGAATGTTTCAGGGTCATTACTCTGTACTTTCAGAAAGCCAGAGAAGGGCATCCAGTACCTGATGGAGAGGGGCTTTATTCCTGACACACCTGTAGGTGTGGCCCACTTCCTGCTGCAGAGGAAAGGCTTGAGTAGACAAATGATTGGAGAATTTCTCGGGAACAGACAGAAACAGTTCAACAGGGATGTTTTAGAGTACGTATTTGCCTTTTTTTCATTTATTCATCTACATGTTATCAGTTTTCATAGTTTATAATTGCCACGTTCCACAAATAAAATACACAAATTACATAAATCCTATGTTTTGTAGAGAATGTTTTAGAAAAACTAGCTTAAATAAAATGAACCTAGCATACAGTAGCTAGTTTTAAACACATTCATATCTAATTCAAACAAAGTGGACCTCTTCTATTTTTACACAAACAGTATCTCTGACTGTGTTTGTCAAAATCAACTAGTCAACCATGTAACTAAAGTGAAATTTGTAACCTAGATACTTGCAACCTTTTTGCTCCCAATTAGGCTACTAATTTTAGTTTTTCCACTGATAATGTATTTAAAAACAAAACACTTTTTCTGTACCCTGTTTGTGCAAACTGGCAATTGTGGCATGCAGCAAGCATGTGTTGACGTTTGAGGGCACACTCTTAAAATTAAAGGTGCTTAAAAGGTTCTTCACGGCGATGCCATAGAAGAACCATTTTTGGTTCCACAAAGAACCATTCAGTCACAGGATCATCTCTTTCTTACCTTTTTATAATCTGAAGAACTTTCTTTCGCCACAAAGAAGCTTTCGTGAAACAGAAAGGTTCTTCAGATGTTAAAGGTTCTTTATGCAACCATTTAGACAACAAGGTTCTTCTATGGCATGGTGAAGCAGCTTTATTTTTAGGAGTGCGTGTGTGTCTGTTGCAGCTGTGTGGTGGATGAGCTGGATTTCTCAGTGATGGAGCTGGATGAAGCTTTGAGGAAATTCCAGGCTCAAATCCGGGTTCAGGGCGAGGCACAGAAGGTGGAGCGCCTGATCGAGGCTTTCAGGTGTGTTATCAAGCAACATACATCTACATACATACATCTTATTTTTAAATCATTATGAAGTGTTATAACTTAGAAAAGACAAATATACAAGTGGCACTAATTCTAAAAAGATCATTTCATTGCTTCATATTGTAATGTTTTAACATGCTTGATCAGAGTTACAGTGATCTGGGATGTGTCTTTGTTCAGCCAGCGCTACTGCATCTGTAACCCTGATGTGGTCCGTCAGTTCAGAAACCCTGACACCATCTTCATCTTGGCTTTCGCCATCATCCTCCTCAACACAGACATGTACAGCCCCAACGTCAAGCTGGAACGCAAGATGAAACTTGAGGACTTTGTCAAGAATCTGCGAGGTTTTGATTGAAACACACACATCCGTAAATCACATCCGTCAACTGAACTCTGGATAGATAGGAAAACAAAACAGATACAGCTGTAATGGCAGTCTTGTGTTTGTGTTGGAAGGGGTTGATGATGGCGAGGACATCCCTCGGGAGATGCTGGTTGGGATTTACGAGCGGATCCAGAAGAAGGAGCTCAAAACCAATGAGGACCACGTGTCTCAGGTGCAGAAGGTGGAGAAACTCATTGTGGGCAAGAAGCAAGTAGGTTCATCATATTTCTGCTTTATGAAACTGTCGTACATTTGCTAAAAGATGCAGACTTTTATTGTGAATCCCCAGTCATTGACCTTCTTCTTAAACACTATCTGTGTAATTAATGAAGATAATGAGAGGCCGTCAGTTGGTCATTCTTCAACAATTCAGATATGACCATTTTGAATTTAGTAAAGAGAATTGCATTAGTACACACACACTTGACTTTGCCTCTTGCATTACAGATGGGATCACTTCAGCATGGCCTTGGATGTGTAAGTATTTTTTTATGATGTATAAATACAGCAGCTGTCCATCTGTGTGTGACTAATCATTATTTCTTTCCACGCTTCACCACCACAGTCGCTTTCCCTATGTAATTTTCTTTCCAAATGTCATATCTGGACCTAAAATCAATAACTGGATGCACTGGATGTAAAACATTTTCTTTGTCCTTTCAAAACTCTAGATACATAATTTAAATACTAATACACTATGTATAGATTTGGTAACAGAACCCAAATGTAATCTCACGTTCACAAAAATACTCTTCCAAGAGTTAAAAGCTGAGTGAAATGCTTCACGTCATGTACAGTAAATTAATCTGACTGTGTGCACTTACAGTACG
Organism: Sinocyclocheilus grahami; assembly: GCF_001515645.1. Taxonomy (NCBI): domain Eukaryota; kingdom Metazoa; phylum Chordata; class Actinopteri; order Cypriniformes; family Cyprinidae; genus Sinocyclocheilus; species Sinocyclocheilus grahami. Next base: position 365,788 of record NW_015506143.1, read on the forward strand.
TAAAGGGATAGTTCATCCAAAAATGAAAATTAATTTACTCACTCTCATATTGTTACAAAAGTTGTTACAAAAGAAGATATTTAGAAGAATGTTGGTATCCAAACTGTTGCTTGTAACCATTCATTTCCATAGCATTTTTTTTTTCAATACTATGGAAGTCAATGGCAACCATCAACTTGTTTGGTTACCAACATTCTCCAAAATAACTTATTTTGTGTTCAGCAGAAGAAAGAAACTCATACAGGTTTGGAACAACTTGAGGGAAAGTAAATAATGACAGAATTTTCAAGTTTTGGGTGACCTATCCCTTTAACCATATTTTGGATGCAAATATGCCCTCATAAGTGAGCTAAATGTGACAAAACTTCCTTGCTTTGGGGAAATTCTCATTGGTGAAAACAATAATAAAAAGGTAAATAAAGGGTTAGGGTGTGTTCAGTTATAGTTTTATAGCTAGCTCTATATAAAAACAGTAGAAGAGAAAAAAAATATTATAGCACAGTATAAAAATAGGCGTTGGTCGGTGGAAAGTCCCCACCATGACAGAGAAACAAACACGTGTGTGTGTGTGTGTGTGTGTTACAGGTGCTGTCTCAGGCCCATCGCAGGCTGGTGTGCTACTGCAGACTGTTCGAGGTCCCAGATCCCAACAGACTGCAAAAACTGGGGCAGCACCAGCGGGAGATCTTCCTGTTTAATGACCTGCTGGTGGTGAGAGATCACAAAGACACATAGAACGCATGACATGAGCATGCTACATCGCCTACTAAAGCTAAATACTCTCATGAATGGACAAATATCAGCATGTGTTGATCACTGTGATTTCTGCCACTTTGTGACAGGTTACCAAGATCTTCCAGAAGAAGAAAAACTCAGTGACGTATAGTTTCAGGCAGTCTTTCTCTCTGTACGGGATGCAAGTGATGCTCTTTGAGAACCAGTGTAAGAAATATGAACACAGCCAATCTTTCTGAATGGAAGGCTAGAAGTGCCATTAAAATAATAAGTTGTGCTGTCAAACGATTAATCTTGATTAATCGCATCCAAAATAAAAAAATTTTTTTTTTTACATTTACATTTAGTCATTTTGCAGATGCTTTTATCCAAAGCGACTTACAATTGGGGAATACAGACACAGTAAGTGCTCGTTAAACCAAGTTTCAGGCATTTGTTCAAATAAGTACAAGCTAGAAAGGGAAGGAATAAAGAGAAAGACAAAGCTTTTTTTTTTTTTTTTAGGATGAAGGCAAGTAGCGTCAAAAGAGATGAGTTTTCAGCTGTCCCTTTAAAATTGTCAGGGATTCAGCATTCTGGATAGGGGTGGGAAGATCATTCCACCAGCCAGGAATGGTGAACGAGAATGTTCTGGAAAGTGATTTTGAGCCTCTCTGTGATGGTACCACGAGGCATCGCTCACTAGTGGCTCTCAGACTTCTGGAGGGGAGGTAGATTTGTAATAGTGAGTGGAAGTAGGCGGGTGCTGAGTCTGTGGCTGTTCTATATGCAAGCATCAATGTCTTGAACTTGATACGAGCCGCAACCAGTAGCCAGTGTGAGGAGATAAAGAGAGGTGTAACATGGGCTCTTTTGGGCTCGTTGAAGACCAGTCGTGCCGCTGCATTCTGAATAATTTGTAGAGGTTTGATTGTGCTTGATGGAAGTCCAG
>NW_015506143.1:368635-376304 GCF_001515645.1 Sinocyclocheilus grahami
GCTGAGTCTGTGGCTGTTCTATATGCAAGCATCAATGTCTTGAACTTGATACGAGCCGCAACCAGTAGCCAGTGTGAGGAGATAAAGAGAGGTGTAACATGGGCTCTTTTGGGCTCGTTGAAGACCAGTCGTGCCGCTGCATTCTGAATAATTTGTAGAGGTTTGATTGTGCTTGATGGAAGTCCAGCCAGAAGAGCACTGCTGTAGTCCAGTCTAGAAATGACAAAGGCCTGGACAAGAAGTTGTGCAGCATGCTCCGTTAGAAAGGGCCTGTTCTTTCTGATGTTGTGCAATGCAAACCTGCCAGATCGAGCAGTCTTTACCTCTTTGAAGGTCAGATGGTCATCAAAGAATACACCAAGATTTCTGACCAAAGTTAATGGGGTAATTGTAGAAGAACCTAGCTGGATGGTGAAATCATGTTGTAGAGTTGGAGTGACAGGGAAGACAAGAAGCTCAGTCTTTGCCAGGTTGAGCTGTAGGTGATGTTCTTTCACCCATGCCGAGATGTCCGCCAGGCAGCCTGAGATCCGTGCAGCTACCATTGGATCATCTGGTTGAATGAGAGATAGAGCTGTGTGTCATCAGCATAGCAATGTTAAAAGCCATGTGCCTGTATGATGGGACCCAGTGATGTAGTGTATATGGAGAAGAGGAGGGGTCCAAGAACTGATCCCTGAGGAATGCCAGTGATGTGCTTTGGATACCTCCCCTCCCCAGGACACCATGATAGACCCACCAGTGAGATAGGATTCAAACCAGTGAAGTGGGATCCCTGTGATGCCCAGTGAAGAGAGGGCAGACAAGAGGATCTGATGATTGACAGTGTCAAAAGCAGCAGATAGATCCAGCAGAATAAGAACTGATGATTTGGAATCAGCTTTTGCAATCCGCAGGGCTTCCGTGACTGACGCAGCGCAGTCTCAGTTGAATGGCCACTCCTGAAACCTGACTGGTTAGCGTCCAGTTTGTTGTTCTGTGAAAGAAGCAATGATACCTGGTTGAAAACAACTCGTTCGAGGGTTTTCACTATGAATGTAAGGAGAGAGGATAGCATTGTAGCTATCTATAAGTGAAGTGTTTAATGTAGGTTTTTTGAGCAGTGGGGTTACCCGAGCCTGCTTGAATGCAGTGGGGAAGGTGTCTGTGAGGAGAGATGTATTGATGATGTGTGTGAGTGCTGGTAAGAGTGTAGGAGAGATTGCTTGGAGAAGGTGTGAGGGGATTGGGTCTAAATGGCATGTTGTAGGATGGCTGGAGAGCAGAAGTTTTGATACTTCTGTCTCAGTGAGGGGACAGAAGGAGAAGATGGGAGTTTTTGCAGTGGGTGGGGTTGGTTTGAAGTCCTGTGTGTGTGGGGCTGAGAATTGGCTACTGCTTGTTCTGGTTTTGTCTGTGAAGAATGTGGCAAAATCATCAGCTGTTATAGAAGTGGTGGGAAGTGGTGGAGGGGGACAGAGGAGATAATTTAATGATTTGAAGAGGTTACGTGTGTCTGGAGCGCTGTTGATCTTGTTGTGGAAATATGAAGATTTGGCAGTATCTGGCAGTAGGTTTAGCAGAGAAAGATGAAAGCAAAGACTGATACATACTCAGGTCTGACGGATCTTTTGATTTGCGCCATTTTCTCTCTGCTGCCCTGAGTTTGGTCCAATGCTCACAAAGAACATCGGATAACCAGGGGTTAGAAGGGGCAGCCCGTGCTGGCCTGGAGGAGAGAGGACAAATATCGTCTAGACAAGAGGTTAAAGTAGAGCATAAAGTGTCAGTTGCTGCATTCACATCCAGAGATGAGAAATGGGTAGGTGAGGGAAGAGAGGAGGATACAACGGAGGAAAGATGGGAGAAAGAAAGGGAGCATAGGTTTCGTCTAAAAGTAACCGGTATAGTGGTTGGTGGCACACAGGTAGCAAAATGTACTTTAAATATGATGAAGAAATAGTCAGAGATATGTAGGAGTTTTACCAAAATGTTGTCTGCAATACAACTGTGTGTGTAAATTAAGTCAAGTTGGTTGCCTGATTTGTGCGTGCTTGTGGTGGTAAGTCGTTTGAGATCAAATGAAGCAAGGAGTGAATGGAAGTCTGTAGTATAAGGCTTGTCCAGATGAATGTTGAAGTCGCCAAAGACTAAAAGTGGACTGCCATCCTCCGGGAATTAGGACAGCAGCCCATCCAGCTCCTCTAGGAAGGTGCCTAGAATTTGCCCAGGAGGGCGGTAAATTACCACAATCTGGAGTTGTATAGGAGCTGTTAAAGTAACCACATGAGATTCAAATGAGTTATAATTGCATAGGGAAGAGTCAACTATTAGAAATGAGCAGACCAGTGCCCACACCCCGGCCAACCTGACGGGGGGTATGAGAGAAAGAGAAATTGTTAGATAGAGCAGCTGGTTGCTGAGTCTTCTGGAAAAATCCAGGTCTCAGTCAAGCCCAAGATGCTGAGTGTGGAGTTTAAAGAAAAAGAAGAAATGAAGTCTGCTTTGTTGACAGCTGACTGACAATTCCAGAGACCCACAGAGAAAGAAAGAGGTGCAGTAGAGGATGTAGAGATAGGATGCAGATTAGCAAGATTGCGTTGCCGTCTGCGTGTGACGTTAGAGTGTTGTCAAGAGACAACTGGAATGTTTTGGAAACACATGATAGAGGAGGAGAAGAGAGGACAGAAAAGGAGAGTGTGTAAAGGGAAGATAAAAAATAGTACTTAGATAAGATAAAAAGGGAAGATCAAAAATACAAACTACAATGAAAATACAAAGTAGAAATAGGTAGAAAACTAAATATTCCTTCCTAGCAGCAAGTAATAATTTTAGATCTATAAACAAGTATTAAGCAAAACACTCACGCACTGCCATCCATCTCTTCTGTTGACTAACCCTTCTTCTTCTTCTTTTTACACAGTATATGTGTGTGTGCTGTGTATATTTACTATGTATAAATATGCATACATGAATATATATTTAAGAAAAATATGTTGTTTATATATTAATTATATTTATATATAATATAAATAATATGATTATAAATATATACATGGGAATGTATGTAAATATTTTCAAAATATACTGTATATTGTATGTGTGTGTATTTGTATATACATAATAAATATACACAGAACACACATATATTATGTAAACAAAAAAACTTTTATTTTGTATGCGATTAATCGCGATTAATCGTTTGACAGCACTAATAATAAGGAATCAATAATCATTTTTATTCATACAACAACTGTAATGTACATTAACAAATAATTTCTCAGATAGATAGACAATAACCAGACATACTTAAAGTTGTGGGATGCTGTAAATGATACATTTATGTAGTTTAATTCAGTGATGTATTGACTTTCGTTTTTTGACAAAAAAATATTTGGTAACACTTTAGTATAGGGACTGATTCTCATAATTAACTAGTTGCTTATTAACATGCCTATTATTATCATATTTGCTGTTTATTAGTGCTTATAAAGCACATATTCTGCATGACCATATTCTACATCCCTAATCCTACCCAATACCTAAACTTCACAGCTACCTTACTAACTATTAAGAAGCAGCAAATTAGCAGTTTATTGAGGCAAAGGTAGTAGTAGATATACAAATATTTATGTAAAAATATTTGTTAATAGCGAGAATTGGACCTCAAAATAAAGTGTGACCAAATATTTAATTCCTTCGTTTTATGGCACTCTTAGTCCTGTGCAATGCTGTATATATCCTAAAGGCCACTGCATACTGCACTGACAGACACAAACCTGACGAAGTGTCTGAAGGCGTCTGTCGGAGTTTATCAGTGTGCTGTCAATTAGCCTAAAGAATCCAAAGAAATATATCATTCATTTATTTTCCTTCATATTAATTGTTATGGAGTAAAATTATGTTTTCTTGTTTTCTCAGTCTATCCAAATGGTATCCGGCTGACTTCAGCCATTCCTGGTGCAGACTTCAAAGTCCTGATCAATTTGAATGCTCCCAACTCTCAGGACCGCAAGAAATTCACCAGCGACCTGCGAGAGTCCATCTCTGAGGTCCAGGAAATGGAAAAGTACCGGATAGAGTGTAAACAGACCTTTATTCTTCCTCATCCTCACCGTTACCAAAGCAGGTTTTGTGAGCTGCCCATGCTAATGTCGTTTTCAGACAGTACTAACAGATGCAGAGTAACAGTTGTTTGGAATAAAGAGCGAAAATCAGAAATCTCACCATCTTCATGAAATCTAGCATTTCACAACCATGGTCTCATTAGCATTTGACTGTCTCTATTTACATGTTAATGTATATTCAGCTTTGCAGGAATGCTGTACTCAGTTCATATGCGACAAGCTCATCCAATCATATTATAATGCTCATTTACATGTTTGATTGTAAGGAACTCTGACGCTTAATTCCCAAATCAGAATCCCAATGTGGCTCAAATCAGAGCCACATCTGCCTGGCGGACATCTCAGCATAGATTAAATCAATCTGACATTTTCTATTCCTATCTGGGCCACCTTCTAATGTGAAAATAAATCAGATATGCATCTGAATTTTTTGCATTGCGACTGCTACGTGAACATCAAATCAGAATTCATGACATTTTTACATCTAACTCAACATTCTTCGACATTTTTTCCAATGTTTAATTTCTCATTTTCCTCGTTTGACTTATGATTTCTCTTTTTTTTTAATGCGAAAAGTGAGTAAGTTTGCCTCCTTTCTGATGGATGGCCATCTGATTTTATGCTAAAGATTCTTTAGTATGTTATGGGAAATAAAGCACATTAAACTGAAATCAGCTTTAATGTAGAGAAGTATGCGTAATGACTATCTGCTAAATCTGCCAAGTCTGTGGTTTTCCCACGGAATTGAGCTATTTTTACACTGTTACAGGGTTGTTTTTCAAGTCCGTGGGTTGAAGCGACCCCAATAACGTGATGTTTAGCTCCTGAAATGCAAATTTTACTGGGGAATCCCACCAAAAAAAACGTGTATTTTACCCCCCGGAATGCGATTTTTAACAGGGGACCCCCCCTTGAAACGCGATTGGGCTAGTTTTGAGTAGCAGTTGGCTGGGTTTTGTTGTGAAAACCTGGCAACCCTGCTTAGCTCTTGCTTGTTGTCTGTGTACGATGTTTTTATGGAGTTGAATGCTATACGAATGAAATTGTTGACTGCATGTGTGTTTGAATGTTTGCAGCTGAGCTGGAGAAACAGAAAGGAGTGGTCAGACCCAGTATGTCTCAGAGCATGTCGGGCCTAAAGAAGGAGAGCGGAAACAGCACCATGGGCCGCACTAGTCTGGATGACACGTACGCCATGGGGGAGGGGCTAAAGCGGAGCGCGCTCAGTAGCTCCCTGCGTGACCTTTCTGAAGCAGGTGAGTTCAGCGGATCTGATGTACTGATGAGCAGATTGCCTTTCTGGTCAGAAACCAGAAACTATGTTATGTTTTTATGGTTGTTTGATTCCCTATGTAGAATGATTTTCCTGAAGTTGAAACATTTCTTAAACCTAATCTTTCCACATATTATGTTACAAATTATTTTTTCACTGGTAACATTAGATGACTGCAGTATGGGTCCCAGGGTTTTCAGTTTGCATTCACAGAATGAAGAAAAAAATAGTTGGTTCACAAATGATCATCTGTGTTGTGACTAGCTCCACTGTTTATATTCTGAATCATTTTTCACAAGCAGTATTTGATCTTGGCAGTGTTGTGTCAGTGCTCTCGGGGGGTTACAGAAGCAAGGTCACACAATCCTGCTTAACTGATGTGTTATTAAAATAATATTCTGGGTTCAATTCTGTTGAACAATAATACTGAGTAAAATAAATCTGTTCAGAGTTAGGAGATTTTAAAAGCAGAAATAATTTTAGAAAAGCTCTTTTTCTTCGTTTAGAGTTGTGACATTGTTTAAATCATCACTTTTCTACAGTTGTTTTAAGGTTTAAGTGTATAGGGTTTATGAGTTGTAAAATTGTGTAATAAGCAAGTGGCTAGTGATTTAACACCAAAATCCTATTTATACACACAGTGGGTATTTTCACATCTTTGAATTGATCATCCTAATTCATTTCCATTGTATATCATTTACTGTAAAACTGCATTCACAACTTATGGGTTTTCCTAATGCTGTCACTCTATTGTTATTGGTAGACTGCAAATCATATAGTTTCTGAATGCTGTAGAATAAAGGTTGCACCCTCAGACTGTCAGTCTGATTTAGCCCAGGTTTGAAACGGCAGAGTTGGATTTGTTTGCTTTCAGCAAATCATCCCATTGCTCCCTTTGGTTTTCTCTGTCTCCTCCACTGCTGTGGCACTTTAGAAAACTAAGATGCAGAGGAGCTTTTGGTGCCAATAGCCTTGTGGGCATTGAGTTTGAGTCCTGGCTCCTGGACCGTTCCTGATCCCGTTCTCCTTTCCCTCTTCCACTTCACTTCCTATCTCATTACTGTCAAAGGCAAAAATGACAAATCTTTAAAAAAGAAAAAGCAGAAGAGCTAAACAGACAGAGGCTGTGCATGTAAGAGCTGTGACTTAGATGTGATATTTCTTGAAAGTTGTGATGATCACACTAGATAAGGTGTGTTAACAGAGAAAGCGAAGATTCTAGAAAGCAACTTTGTCTTTTTTTTTGTGTGTGTGAAGTAACCACCAGGCTCCACTTTGGCAAACAGATAAAGGCAACTTTTGAGAAAAACAAATCTCATGTTATTTTTTCCAGGTCAGTTTGCAATACAGCAAAAGCACAGAAACTCTACTCAATCTGCTGTATGTACACTGTATTGAAACTGCTCTTTTAGTCATATTTCATTTATCCAAGTGTTTGAGAGTGCATGGCTCAAATACACTTGGCTCATATGTATTTGCTAAAATGGCTCATGACAGACAGCAGTATGCACAGATGGAGTATACACAGCAAACTGGCAGTCAGTTACTGCTGATAATGACCCAGAACGTTCAGAGAGTCTCAGCTATTGTTAATAAAGAATAACAATTTGGTCCCTCAGTAAATTCTCTTTGCCACCTTGAAGAATTCTCAGTCTCCTTAAAGTGTAAATACGGCCGGGAAGTAAGAAAACACACAGTCAAATGTATCCTCAATACTTCAATTTATTCATAGAAATACAGATATTATATAGGCATATGTCGAGGGGAGTTTCATCCTCTTAACCAATGAGGATATGAATAACATACACGTAGGATCTTTGGCCAAGAACATGTGTTTATATAAAATAGCCACATGTACAGAAAAACATGGACATATTAGGAATAGACTTTTGCGAAGAATGCTGAACTGTCTTCATGGTTTCATCACGAACTCCTTTACCCTTGTAGTCCTAACATTCATGTCCTTATTTGGGACATTTGAACCAAGAGAAGCTTGGTCAGAGGTCAAAGGTCAGAGGTCAATGGTCAAAGGCATTTAAGCATGCATACTTCGCATATAAGTAAGACATATTTAAAACATAATATCAAGAGAGAGAGATGGATACAGAAGGGGGAATTCAGAGAGAATACGTTGTATATATAAGAATGAGAGAGAGGGAGAAAAAGAAGGAGTAAGGCATGTCTGGAATCAACAGAAAGACAGAGAGTGTTTTCTAACAGTTGCCTGCTTTTGTTTAAAATAAACAATGAATACATAAACACTCGCTGCAGAGTTCCCTAATCCTAAATG
>NW_015506143.1:376337-401883 GCF_001515645.1 Sinocyclocheilus grahami
ATGTACAGAAAAACATGGACATATTAGGAATAGACTTTTGCGAAGAATGCTGAACTGTCTTCATGGTTTCATCACAAACTACTTTACCCTTGTAGTCCTCACATTCATGTCCTTATTTGGGACATTTGAACCAAGAGAAGCTAATGTATACATTTAAGCATGCATACTTCGCATATAAGTAAGACATATTTAAAACATAATATCAAGAGAGAGAGATGGATACAGAAGGGGGAATTCAGAGAGAATGCGTTGTATATATAAGAATGAGAGAGAGGGAGAAAAAGAAGGAGTAAGGCATGTCTGGAATCAACAGAAAGACAGAGAGTGTTTTCTAACAGCTATCTTTGTGTGTCCATCAGTTTAGAGCAGAGGGATGTTACAGGTGTGATGTACATCTCTGATCTATGCCACTGCATGTCTCGGGCAGGCAAGCATGGGCGCTGTACTAGTGCAGGATCTCTAGACAGCAGTATAGAAGTAAGTTTCTTTGCACCTTCTGTGCTTCATGGGTTAAAACAGTCCATTGTTTTTTTGCAACATATTTATTGATGCCTACGCTGCCTGCCTGCTCACATGCATGAACTACTCACTTGGGGCTTGCATGCATGTTTTTTTCAAACAGTCTTAATGTTCATGCAAGTCTATTCTTTCGGTTCTTTTTTAAAGGGGCTTTCACTTGTGTCTGTTTGATGGTTGATGAACCTCACACATACAGACTCAGATGCCTGGTGTCCCTGCGAGTCTCATCAGTTCATGCTGATCAGACCTTTGAAGACTGAGTCAAATGTGGATTTCAGTCTGGTTTTCGTTCACGCATTATATTGCATGCTTTTTTAATATTAATTTTGATAGATGATTTGAGTATTCATTCGAAGTGGATTGCTGCTTAGACCTCATCCGTTAAAATATCTAACATTGGGAATCAAACAATGTGATTACTCCAAAGAGCAATGCTTTGCATGTTAAAGATTTGTTCTTCTTAACTGTGTGCATGTGTGATATTATTTTCATAGATTTCAATATTTTAATATGAATAATCTACAACTCATCATCTTTTGGTTTCTACCCTACAAATGGAAGAATGTTACAGCAAATGCAGATACCCGTCCAAAGCTTAACATTTGTGTCTGCCCATTTTAGTACGAGCTGTTTTTGCAGCCCTTTTGAATTAGAACTATCTGAAGATAGTGCAAGGGTTATGAAATTAAGAATTCCTGTCCGAATATTTGGAAGCAGAATTAAGTAATGTATAGACCTAAACTTTTCAAATAGACCTGCCTTAAGAGGTTTGTTAAGCAATGGGATGTGCTTCTGTACTTTATTTGCAGATTTTCTACCAAGAGACAAGATTTCCCAAACAGGGAAGCCATTCCTGCTGAAAAGAGTCAGATTTGAGTCAGTTCTTTTCACTGAATTGGATTCATGTGGACCATGTGTTTTTTTCATTCATTAAAACTGTACCACAGAAGTGCATGTATTATAAACACAGGGCCGTTTATGCCAAAACAGTCCACTTATGCTGCTTTTCATTTGTAAACATGCTACTGGGCACACAGCACATAATTCTCACAGGAATTATGCATTTTATAGATGCCGTATGTGTTCATTTATAAAGTGGAAGAAAAAAATTAACACTTTCATTCACAGACAACTCAAACAATATAAAAAAAGTACAATGCAATGTCTTTAAATACCTTAAACAAAATTTGAATGTTGACATTTTGAGAAAATGAATACCGACACTTTGAAGGACAGTCAGCAATTTACTATCAGTTTCCTGTCAAAATGAAATTGAAGCGTGCATGTTCAGACTTTCATGGTGTCACCAAAACTCAGAGCTATCTGTCCCTGGGGCGGTACCTGTTCAGAAGGTACACTTTTGTACCTATTATTAGGTTCTGATATGTACACTTGAAGTACTAAGATGTACATACAGTATATACTAAGGTAACACTTTATTTCGATAGTCCACTTTAGACATTCTATTAACAGTAAGTAACTTTGCAACTACATGTCAACTAGCAGTTAGTAGAGTATTAGTAGACTGTCTGCTTAATATCTTCTAACACTTTATTTGTCAACTTATTCTACTAACTCTAAACCTACCCTAACAGTCTACTCTGAGAGTTAGTAGACATGTAGTTGCAAATTAATGAGAATTAGTTGACATGTAGTTACAAAGTTACTTATAGTTAGTAGAATGTCTAAAGTGGACTATCGAAATAAAGTGTAACCTATACGAATATGTAAAAACGAACCATTTAGGTACAAACATGTACCTTTTGAAAAGGTACTGCCCCAGTGACAGCTTGTGTACCTTTATTTCTGAGAGTGAAATCCACTATGTCTACAGCCTGCAGTGACAGCCTCACATTAACAGATCGTAGGAGTCATCTTGAAGCGCTACTTGCTGATTAAGGACCTTGTGAAGTAATCCCAGAAGGTGGTTGGGTTTAAAGCAACTGTAACAAAAAAAAAGAAGAGGCACTTCTTTTGGTCCAAAAAAGTTAAAAAGCCTTTATTCTAGGGCTGTCAATCGATTAAAATATTTAATTGCATGATTGTCATGAGTTAACTTGTGATTAATCGCAACTTAATCACAATTTTATCTGTTCTAAATGTACCTTAAATTACTATTTTTCAAGTTTTTAATACTCTAATCAACATTTTCAGATGACAGGGCACAAGGTATGGATGTGGCAGGTGTTGCTAAGTATCTGCTTGCAAGGTAGGCCATCTCAATGTGTGCCCCTTCATGTTTGAACCACCACTGCAGGGGACAGTCCTCTATGCCAATAGAGGGCTCTGCCTTGTAGCGCTCCACACATTTCTCAATACAGTCCTCTTCTTCATCAGATGAAGACTCTGGCACAGACTTGAGACATGATCTCTTCTTAGGTGGCTCAGTTGTCACTGGTTAATCTTGCTGTGCAAGCCCCCTCTCCCGGAGCAGGGCACAGATTGAACTCCACATCTCAGCTCTGTCAGCCCTGCTCAGACATTTGAGGTCCTTAAACCTAGGGTCCAGTGCTGTTGCAACCCTCAGCCATGTGATGTTGTTTTTTTCCTTCCGTTTGTCCATGTCTGTTGTGAAAGTTTCCTTAAACTTAACCATGTATGCTGGGTCATCTTCATCACACGTGATAGATGACACAACGCTGGCAGCACAAGTGAGCAAGAAACAAACTTCTCTCCTCCTAGAAGTTCACTCACATACCTGCAATAATAGAGAAAAGCACTTTAGTTAGACAATGAGTGTCTCACTCACTTTCAATGTCTCACTCTCACTGACACACACACAACACACTGTCAGAGACACGTCAGAACAACAGAGAAATCCACTCTTTATGATTTATATGACGATTTATAGGTGTGTGTTTCAATCTCTCACTGACACACGCACACACCTTTTGCCAAGGCGCTGTCAAACGGGCTGTTCTGGAGCGAAACTGTGATGGCTCGGTGGAGGCTGTGTGCAATGCAAGGCATATGCTCGAACGGGAGCTGCCTGGCCGCTGCAATCATGTTGTCAAACAGGAATCGTGCGCTGCATTAATCGTGCGTTAATAAAATGAGTGCCTTTAAAATGAGTTTAGTTTTTTTTGACAGCCCAACTTTATTCACATTCTGGCCATCTCAATAAACATTACAAATGGCTAAAACTCTGCACACTGCCTTCAGCCTTGTGTTAAAACATATAATAAACATATTTAATGTTTATTGAGATGGCCAGAATGTGAATAAAGGCTTTTTAACTTTTTTGGACCAGAAGAAGTGCCTTGGATTATTCTTTTTTGTAACCGCATACTGTCAGCTGCTAAAAAGGATTTAAAAAGGAAGCATTGAAGTGACTGATATACCCCCGGTTTCACAGACCAGGCTTAAGGCTAGTCCCAGACTAAAATGCATGTTTGAGCTGTCTTAACTAAAAATATCTTGCTCTGACAGATCTTACAATATGTCAGTGCAATTGATCTGTCTCAAGATGCACACCTGTAACGTTTTCTTCTAAGGCATTTTTATAAAAGCTGCTTAAATATCTTAATTATTTAAGACCTATAGTCCTGGCTTAAGCTAAGCCCTGTCTGTGAAACCGTGTCTTAACGGGCCTTAATGGAGGAAATGATTATGAAAATACATGTCTATACTTACTTCACTACTGCACATATTCACTTCAAAATCTAGTTGACTTAAAGTGTTTGGACGCTTTATTAGCGTAATTATTTATTATCGTCTTTCCTCACAGGGCTCCATCTTTAGCAGTCCTCCTCTGCGCCAGAGAGACCCTTCCTTCCAGGAGCATCTGTTCCCTGACAGACACAGCGCTACAGACTCCCTCCTTGGGTCACTCTTTGAGAGCATTCGGGTCAAGCCATCCGCCCTATCAGCACACCCCACTATAGCACCCAGCCAACACGGCCCGTATCTCTTCAAACAGCTTTCAGAGAACAGCACATGATCAGCAAACACAGCCCCTGCGCTATCAGCACGCTGGTGTGAGCTTCAGCCAAAAACAGCATCTGTGTTTAATGTCTCTCGCTCGCTCTTATTTCATTCTGCCTACGGGTGAATGTCACAAGATTAGAATAAGAATTTATATTTTGCATAAAGAATACCAAGGACCATTAAGATATATTGCATTGTTAATTTTTTTGCATTTTAAAGTTATAATAATAATAAAATTATTTGTATTATTATCAAATAGTTTTTAGTCTGTTCCTGGAAAACATAATAAAACAATGATATTTCAGTTAATATTAGCATACATTAAAAGCCAGTTACCATGCTGCACAAATATTTTTACGTTTAAATAATGCATAGTTGTTGTTTTTTTTCATATTGCAGTAGTAGTATGGTTCTAATAGCAATCGCAGTTTTGTATTTATTTATTGAGGATTTGAGAAGTGTGTATAATTGTGCTTAATATCAGCAAAAAATCTTAATAGTCCTAAATATGGGTTTTGTTGCCTTTATGCAAAATATGATATTTAATTTCCCGCCAGGTTTCTTGATTTCTTTGACTGGTTTCGTTAGGTTTGCCTGGCAGAGGTTATAAAAACAAACAAAAGAGTGGGTTTGCTTGTATTCAAACATTGACATTGTGACTGACATTCATTCAAACTAGCAGAATGACAGAGTAGATGTTCTAACGCTGTATTTGTTGTAGATGACAGTCTAAACGATCATTAATGAACGTGCCAATGACCGTTGCACCCTCTATGTTTCGTGTGTAGAACAGTAGTACAGTAGTGTAACTGAAAACATTGTAAGCAAAAAGCGATGTTATAGAATACTGTAAAAGATGTATTCACGACTTTTTGAGAACAATATCTTGGTCAGTTTGAGTGGAAGTCATATTTAAATAAGTATGCTAATAGAAACCTTCCGTTGTGATCTATTATAAAGCACAAATGCAGTATCATGTGGCACTTTGAACTGCTCAACTATACGGTGAACTTGTACAGCATCATATGAATCTTACAGACTTACAGTAAGGGTTTTGAGCAGATGTTAAAATATGTTTGCATGCCTGGAGTAATTTTTTAAATAACTGAACATGATTTTTTTTCGTTGGAGGAAACTCCTGGACTTCTGAGGGCCAGTGATGGAATTATTTTTCTATATTTTATGGATTGTTCTTGTTTGTTTTTAAGTGCAATATGTTTGTCATGATGACGTGGTCATGGCTGGAGCATCTTTACTATTACTTCATCATTGACGCGTGTTTGATGAGAATCTCTACGCCACTAAGTGATCGGCTAGGCTTTAACTGTGATTTGTTATTGATGTTGTTCTTGGGAGTGGCGTAGAGATTCTCATCAAACACGCGTCAAAGTGATCGGCTAGGCTTTAACTGTGATTTGTTATTGATGTTGTTCTTGGGTGTTTATTTATTATTGAAAATAAACCAGTGTTACCATGGCAATGAAGTGCAATCATGTAAAAAGTACTCTTCTTTTTTTTACTTTTAAACAACCAGGGGATTGTTTCAGGTGATATTATGCAAGCATCTGTATGTTTAGAGCAGGGCTGTCCAAACTGGGTCCTGGAGGGTTCTGCAGAGTTTAGCTCCAACTTGCCTCAACACACCTGCCTTCAAGTTTCTAGTATTTCTAGTAAGAGCTTGATCAGCTGGTTCAGGTGTGTTTAATTGGGGTTGGAGCTAAACTCTTCAGGACACCGGCCCTCCAGGACCGAGTTTGGGCACTCCTGGTTTAGAGGAATGTATATCTAGAAATGAACTTTTAGTTTGTGAAGTGAGGCAAATGAAAATGATTGTTGTAAAGATGCAATCTGATCAGATATATAAGCTGATATTTTTCGATTTGTTTTTCAGGATCAAAATTTTGTAACCTTTGCTTCGGAGCACGTCTTCATGACCCCAAAACAAAGCATTAGGTTTTCTTTTCAACTTATCACATATATTGAGTGCAATATTCATTCTGATATGCTGAAGTCAACACGAACAGACTAAACTAAAAACTAAACTAACCATGCTTACTTCGCTTAATACGTTCCTTGTGTTAAATTCAAAGCAAAAAGAGTTGCCTTCGTATTCTTCTTATTTTAAAAATCAGCTTGAAATCATCGCACTCTTTTATTTCTCAGCCTGATTTCCTTCAATCACCTGCCATTTTTACAGTCTGATAATTTCTTGATGGATGAAAGCAAATCCTCCCTTGCTTTTTTTCCATGTTTAATATCCTGTTTTGCTCAGCATTAACAAACCCATTTGACTTCATTGTGTTTCATGTTGACTTTAAGAAGAAGAAAATTTTTTAAAGATCTTGCATTTATATTACTTACAAAGTAACCATTTCCAAAGATTTTTGTTCTGCATAAAATATTAATATTCTGATATTTTGATTGACAGATGAAGGACTGAAGGTTCAAATGCACTGTCCACCGTGAGCTGATCAACACTCAGCCTTAACGCTTTTATTTCACTTTACCTCTCTTTCTTATTATTCTGTATATTTCTTATTCTCTTTTTATGCGTTTCATCATTTCTCGTGCTCGGCCTGTTGTTCTGTACTGTGTTGTGTGTTACTGCAGATAACTCATCCATGTAAAACGATCCTGTCCCACTATAGCCCATGTAAAGAGGGCTTGTGAAGACACATTTGAGCAGTAATAAATATATTAGGGAACCATTGTGTATATAGTGTGTACAGTATCCCGACTGCATAATGTGACGTCTATCTTTAAATGAGAGGTGTGTTCCCATCTGTTTTACTGTGCGTTACTGAAACTGTTGAGATCCTCTGTCTGGATGTTTTTCTCCTCACAGGCTGCTATCACACTGTCCCAATCAACCACTCTGAGAAATAGGTCACAATAAAGGGCATTGGTTTATTTGGTTGTTGTAGAACAGAGAATGCTTGTCTTTTGAGATTTTATTTTATGTGATGGTTATCTATGTCAGTGTACAGTCAATATAAAACTCAAACTGTGACGACATTCAGAACATAAAATAAAACAATTACATGATACGTATAGCTGACTGATCGGTTTGTTTGTTTTTAATCAGACAGTCCAAGCTAATTCCAAAGCATTCAGTAGTCTATCATTTAAATTATTTTTGATTTTGATATATTCACATTTAAAGAGATTGCAGATTTTAATTAAATATAAGCGAATGAGTACATTTCAAATGTGAGTCTTTTGTTTTGGTGGCATGTACGCACCGCAGGCTAAACATTGCTCATTCATCATGTATAGCAATTTATTGCGAATATAGAATATAGAATATTTTCATACTCATCTCCAGTGTTGGGGAAAGTTACTTTTAAAAGTAATGCATTACAATAATGCGTCACCCCCAATACTGCTCATCTCAACTGCAGATAAAAGCATGCAGCTTTTTCAGTGAGCAGGGCATTTCTAATGTGCTGTTGGCAGATAGTCTTATCCTCTGCTCACACAGGCCAGCCCTGGGAAACTGTCAAAAATACAGGAAAAACAGTGCCAGACGTTCACAGTTTAAAGCGCCAGCAATGCCTGTTTTGATGTACAGAAACATATGCAAGAAAAAACTCTAGTGGATGTACGTCTCAGCTTAAAGCCAGAATGATTATTACACTTCTCCAGTTGCTGTCAATCACATGCTAAAAGGTAAGTCTTACATCCGTTACTCACACAAAAATCTGTCTTATTCTAGTGCATTCAAACATTTTAAGAGAGACTTAAATGTCCAATTTTGTGGTCACATATGTACAGACATATCAAAAAGCTCATTCCTTTATATAAAGCAGCGAATATATTTTATTATTATTATGGCAGCCACAGTGTTCTTCAGTGCTGTTTATAATGTCTAGTCTGTCTAACCTTTTGAGATGTTTGACCTCTTTCATGTCACTGTTGGACAGTGTTTCTTAAACACACTATACACTGATGTCATATTTTGTAATATTTGATGTAACTTTGCACAGACAAGCTATTTTAACAATTTTATTTTAATGTTGGTTATAAATACCCAAGTCATTCACAAGCTGCTCAAAATGCTGTCCTTGACAAAGAATATAAGTGTTGTTTCCTACAATGGATTGTGGCTCATCCAGCTCTTTTGTTTTCTGTCTTACATCCGCTACTGTGTGAAAAACCTCTGTAAAGGATTCAGTGCATGAGTGAACTGACTGAAAGCGTCAACCTGAATGATGAACAATTTCAGACTTTTTGCAAGCCCGTTTGACTGATTAGATCACAAGAGTTTAATTTGGCATTCTTTTGGTACAAGTTTTAATCCCCTGTCCAATTCTGCTCCTCAAGGGCCGCTTTCCTGGAGTTTAGCTGCCTGGAAGTTTCTAGCGATCCTAAAGACTGATGTTGTGTTTGAAATCACCTCCTACCTCGTTCACTATTCCTTGCATTGGTCCACTAATGAAGGAGTGAATGAAAGCGAGTGAGTTAATTCGGACCCTGAGTATAGATTGTGCTTGCTGTTCAATAATCATTTCAAACTTAGCACGCTGGCAGCTCCAGTAGTAATTAACATATTTAATCTTGAACTCTGTCATGGAAACTAGCGTGTGTAAAACTCCATTAAACTATTAAATAATCAATTTAAAAGAATTGTATAGGGGTTTGATATTACACTGTAGCCACATTGGACCAGCGGTTTGGAAAATTAACACAGCTGCAGGCTTCATCCTCTGGTGAGACGCGGGAATTCTCTCGGCAAGTCCCTCACAGTGCATTATGGGTACACTCGTTATTGCGGTGCATTATGGGATTGAATGGTTTCACTATGGTTTCACATACCACTACAAATTGCTGCCCCCTCAAATATTGGCCTATTTAAGGCTATAGGAGGTGATTCCAAACACAGCCCCCTTGATTACCTTGGTCCAGGTGTGTTTAATTAGATTAATTAGCCAGAGCTAAACTCTGCTAGACAGAGGCCTTCCAGAAGCAGGATTGGACAACCCTGACCTAATGCACATATTAAACAGTTCACATTGCTTCACTTTCAGGTCTTTAGTATGTGCTCCGTTAAATATAGAGCTGTTTTACTAAAGATAAGGAGCTACCAAAGATGAGCATAACAGATATCCATCGCATATGCACATTGATATCTAAGAGTTTATTTTTCTTCTTCTTACTAACATCGAATAAAATGAATACAACTAGATAGGTTCACTGATTACTTCAAAGGTCCATAGATATTGCCATCAGTTCACACTGCTGTTAACACTTTATCCAATAAGAGGATGGGATGAGACATCCTCTTGTTTGTTTTCCGGGATTCCAGGTTTGTTCGTGCAATATTTGGCATAAAGCCAATAGACAGCATACATCACATGACTGCTGACATATTAACAGGGAAAATTAATTGCTATATGGTGATCGCTGTAGCCAGACAAGGATTTATCAAAAAGGTAAAAAGGGTCTAGCTATGCCCCTTAGCATCTATTTAAGCTAACAGAGCAATTTATAAGCATAATAATTCACAACTTGCCCTAAATACTGGATATATTCAAAGTTCTGGCATGAAACTCTAGATGGCACGGTCCGATAGGTCAAACTCAATCTGACCTAATGACATCATTATCACATGGCGCAGCTGATTGGTTCTTTTTGTATCAGCAGCCAGTGAGCTCGCTGCTCAACAGTGCTCGCTATATCAGTCACAGCGCTTCAGAAGCCCTCCACCTCCCCCAGCTCCACCTGTATAGATCTGCTACGGGGTGATCATGTATGTTATGGGGGTTATTCATGTTATATGTGCAGCAGCCGTATTCCTACATGCTCACAGCAGCATTTTGTGGATGCATTGGTAGCAGCAAGTCTCATTACTTGGGCTTAAAAAGGTTGGTGACCACTGCTCTAAAAATACGTCTTGCAGATGTAAATGCAGACGTCAAATAGTGATGTACGTGTGCTATCTGGGTATGTACTCCAAGACAATTGACCTATTGGTAAGCCCCACCTCTTTAGTTACTGTTGCTCCCTCGGACGGACAAATGGAGCTGCTCTTTGTAAGCTGTCTTACAGTGACAACTGTCAGTGTGAAAACCTTGTCCCACGGAGTTTTTGAACAATTTTGGACACAGAAGGGCCAACATTCAAGTGGGAATTAAAAATTGCCATGGAGGGATATATAAAATATTTTAAAATAAATACGGTGGGTAACTCGAAGCGAGGGTTTACAGATCACAATGCGAGAAGCCTCATGTTATGGTCGGTAGTCACGATTGCGGATGACAACATGCAGGGTCATCACTGTTCATGTATCGTAGGGTACGATTAAATTAATGTGCATTTAACCATTCTATTATGGAGATGCACTGAAATGTAGACCTTCGTTTATGTGTTTTTGACCAACAATGTACATAATGTGAGAACAGTTCGCTATTTAGGTTTGTACTTTCGCATGGAATCACTAACTTCAATGTTAGCTAGTTTCAGCCAGAGATACTTTGCTGAAGCACAAGATGACATTAACGTTCTGCTTGAGCAGATGAAAATTGTAACTTGATGAGAGCATGACAACCAGAAAATGAAAGTTTTGTCATCATTAGGATTGGGGTTGAATGCTTAGGGACATTTTGCTCTGTTTTGTTTGGGTTTAGGAAATGCAATAAAATAAATTATATTGCCCATCCTCTCAGGATACCTGGAATCACTGTTACAAAGACCCCAGGCACGTCGTTTTACTATTTTTGTAGAATAAACACCATCACACAGATGCAAGCTTCGGATCCTCCAGTGTTTTTTCTATGGCACTGAAACCTAAAGATGTCCAAGTTCCGCTCCCATGCATCTGATACTCAACTGCCATTGGCTCATCTGCGTTCGAGGGGAGGGGCTTACCGATAGGTCAATTGACTGACGCTACTCAGGCTTCAGATTTTTATTGCATGTAATGATGTCAATAACTCCCTGCTTCTGAAGACATGTGCTAAAGTATTTGTGGTTTCTTCACACACAGGATGCTATTCAGTTCAAGACTGACCCTTCTCTTGAGCTCGATCTTTGCACACATCAGTTCCCAGTCCTGCAGGTGCAAGACTTTACCGTCCCGAGGTCTGAGGGTGAACTGCAGCTCGCAGGGCCTGAGAACCGTCCCTCGTCTTCCTGCAGAAATCACAGAACTCCTGCTGCAGAACAACCTCCTCACCACCGTAACTCCTGGGCATTTAGACCAGCTCCACCACCTGCAGCTGGTCAACTTATCCGGGAACCCCTTCCACTGCGACTGCAGCATCCAGTACTTAAGACAATGGCTACAGAGGAATAAAGCCATCTCTGTGATGCCGGTGTGTGCCAGTCCTGCAGAACTAGCCCAAAGGTCCATCGATGAGCTCACTGATGCTGATTTCGAGTCTTATGTATCTGATCACTGCTTTGGGTGGGTTTATAATGCCATCTTATGCTTAATGCTTTGCTTTCTCATTGGTTTGCTGCTGTGGTGCATGCAACTGGCAAGAAACTCTACGTTTATTTTGGGAATCGATGAGAGACACACTGGATTTGAGGCAGAATCTCTTCGATCGCTCAAACCCAAACACAGAGCGAGGATGAGGTGCAGTATCGGGTCACTGAGCCCAGGAATCGATGACGTGGACAAGCCTTTACTCAACATGGACATCCTCCCTCAGATACTGGACGTGCTGCACAAGCAACACAACATTAAGATTAAAGTACCATGAAAAACTTAACTGTGTACTGATCCCTTCTAGTATATGATACACTTTAATTTTATAAGTAACTTGGACTGTCATATTGCGAAATTGTAAATCTTGCCAGTTTAGTATATATTTTGCTCTGTAAGGTGGATTTTATTTATTATATTATGTTCAAAAAAATAAATTAAAACAACCTCTAAGCCAAACAAAAGGTTTCAAGCGAATCATTATTATTAATTTCAACCTCAAGGCTGGTGAGGCTGTCTTTGGGACACGGTTGTTAAAAAGGGCCCAGTTGTTAAAAAAGTTAAATCTGAATAAGAATGATCTGGATTTGGAAATCCCAGTTTTGCTATATTGGATCAGGTAATCCATCTTACTTTTGTGCCAGTTTATCCAAAGCAACATTGGACTGGACCCTGATCAAGATACACACTTCTTCTGATTGCCAAATCCAGATAAGACTAAAATTGAAAATAAAAATAGAGAAGAGACATAAGGAATGAAATTTATGGAACCATTTGCATATTCAGCAGATCTACACCTGAGGGTAGCCGGGTTAGACTCTCACTGGTGAGACTGCAGGTGGTTCCAGGGATTGCCGGGAACTGTTATGGAGATTCTATAGTGTGTAGAGAATTTCTGACTTAAACAAAATACATATTGTGTGTTTGAGTGGTCCAGACGCTACACTTCCTTCTGCTGACCAGCTTTTTGAAGATGCTGATTTAATTTTCCAGCAGGATTTGGCACCTGCCCACACTGCCAAAAGCACCAAAAGTTGGTTAAATGACCATGGTGTTGGTGTGCTTGACTGGCCAGCAAACTCACCAGACCTGAACCCCATAGAGAATCTATGGGGTATTGTCAAGAGGAAAATGAGAAACAAGAGACCAAAAAATGCAGATGAGTTGAAGGCCACTGTCAAAGAAACCTGGGCTTCCATACCACCTCAGCAGTGCCACAAACTGATCACCTCCATGCCATGCCGAATTGAGGCAGTAATTAAAGCAAAAGGAGCCCCTACCAAGTATTGAGTACATGTACAGTAAATGAACATACTTTCCAGAAGGCCAACAATTCACTAAAAATGTTTTTTATGAAGTATTCTAATTTGTTGAGATAGTGAATTGGTGGGTTTTTGTTAAATGTGAGCCAAAATCATCACAATTAAAAGAACCAAAGACTTAAACTACTTCAGTCTGTGTGCATTGAATTTATTTAATACACGAGTTTCACAATTTGAGTTGAATTACTGAAATAAATTAACTTTTCCACGACATTCTAATTTATTGAGATGCACCTGTATTACTCTTATCTATATGATCAAAAATGACAGAGTATTTTAAGTTCAAGTGAGCGCAGCGGCGCCTCCATCTGTCCTGCAGTGAGCTACTGTTCAGCTTCCACACAAGACACTTGAACAGCACACATTTCTCGTTCATGTAATGTTGCTAATACTTACATATTTCAGATGATAAGCCATATTTGTGGTCGATGAATGATAGGCGAGCTTTTGGATGTCCTGTCCGATGTACTGTATTACCATAGACTAGCCGTTAACGATCTGTTAGTCACGGACTGAGTGACTTTGCCTGTGGATTTTTTTTTTCTGCGACTAAGCGACTAATACAGTTTTGGTCGATCAAGCTTCTTCTGGTCGACTAATGATTAGTTGATTATTAGGGGGCTGCCCTACTAAACAGGGTAGCCAGCCCTGCTCCTGGTGAGATACCTTTCTGCAAGTGACGGGTCATAAATGATTGTTCTTTGCTTCTGTCACATAAAAAATGAACGAAAGACTCGAAAGGTAAAGTAATTTTTTTTTCCTGTAAATTATCTTTAGCTGCATTATAATGATTTGTTAATTCGGAATATGATCTAGATTGTGTAGGTGGATTTATTTGCGGAATTTGGCTGTTAATGGTATAACACAGGGGTCACCAAACTTGGTCCTGGAGGGCCAAGGAGGGTCCTGCATAGTTTAGCTCCAATCCTAATCAAACACACCTGAACCAGCTAATCAAGGTCTTGCCAGGTATACTAGAAACTTCCAGACAGGTGTGTTGAGGCAAGTTGGAGCTAAACTCTGCAGGACACCGGCCCTCCAGGACCAAGTCTGGTGACCCCTGGAATAACATCACTTAAATGAACGAAATAGCTTGAATAAAAATGTATTTTGATGAACAAGATCGAACTGAGAAAGTCAGTAAAATGATCCGAACTGCCCATCAGTACTTCCTGCAAACTTCTGCTCCAATTCTGTACCAACAGACCTGTCTGTTATTTTCAAGTATATTTTCATGTGTTTGATTAGGATAGGATAGTAGCGCTACAAGATGGAAGCCAACCAGAAGCAGGACTAGCCATCTTTGACTTAGAAAATCCACAAAAGTTGTTTTTTTGTATTTGGCACCAAACCCTGGGACACACCGGGCCTGTTCCAATACCCACACTTGACCACTTGTCTACTTACATGACATATTTTTTTTCAGTACTTGGTTAAAGTGTTCAGGTGGGTGTGAAAACCACAAGTGTGTGTGGTTCTAGTTAAGTGATAAAAAAACTGTTGCAAATTCTTTACAAAATAAGCATTACAAGCCTACTTTCTCTGCACCAATACACTTATTTTTTTTGCTACCAATACATTATACCACCAAAATATATGTAATAGCTAAATAATAATATAAATTTTTCAACTCATAAACACATAATTAGACAAAGACAAATATTATTGTTATATCCACCTTAATCTTCAACATGGAAGTAAGCCTATGCGTGAGACTTCCGGTTCATTAGCCACTGTAGGGAAATAACGAGAGGATTGACAACGTGTAAGCCTGTCACGATAACAACTTTTTGTTGTGCGATATATTGCCCCAGAAATAATTGTGATAAGCGATATTATTGTCATTTTAAAGACCATTTTATGCCACTGAATCATAATGTAACAGCATAATAATTCAAGAAGGCCTACACACTTCCAAATGACAACAAACTTTTAATTTTTTAAGAATATTTAGATCATGGAGATTAAGTATCAAAATATTAGATACCTTAAAAAACCTGAATAAATAGTAAATATAAATTTTTTAACAAAAAGTGCAGAGTAACAAGTAGAAAAAAAGAAAAATGCACAAAGAACTTGTATGGAGATTTTTCCCTGACCTTCTTTTCTCTGTAAATTAAGGGTGCACACACGATTGCTGAAAAACACAATCACTACTTCGCAGTCAGATGTCCATATGCACAAAGGCACAGATCCCTAAACAAGGGATTGCAGATGAAACTTTTTTTGCAGAAGCATTTTTTTAAATTTGAACAAGCACCTCATAACTACACGTTATGTACGAGAAGCTGCAAAAGACACAGGCGCAAGTGGAATGTCCAAAACATAGTGACATTTTTTAAGTAAATATAATGTGCGATATATTACGTCACCAAAAATTATTGAGGTCATGTACATATATTGCGCGATAAGTCGATATATTGATTATTGCGACAGGCCTAACAACATGCAGTAAATGGTCAAATTGTTTGCACTACAAACCAGTGTTTTCATAATTAGGATAATACATTAAAATAACGGTAATTTGCAATATCAAGCAGCAAAACAAGCTGTTTTGTACAGCTAAAAATAGCTGGAAACAAGAGACCGGAAGCCAGACCCATAAAATTTACAAATGGGCACATCCGCTCTTATGGGAAAAATAAGGTGGATAGACTTTTATTTGTTGCCATCTGAAATGGATTTGAGTGATTGCATTGTAAATGACCCCAAATGCATCTGAGGGTACATTTACACCTGGGCCCGTATGTATAAAACTTCTCAGAAATGCTCTTAAGAATAGTCTAAGCTTTGACTTGTGTCAAAAAAATCTTAGTAAAAAGTAGGACTTTTATAAAGAAGCTAAAAGCAGCTTTCAGTAAAGTCTAAGACTGATTGTTAAGTGTTGACTGAGTGTTGTGAACTAAGCACTACAATGATGTCAACACAAAATGGCCGACCTCAACCTCTGAATCAGCCAATAGTGAGCCTGCTCATGTAAAGTCACAGCAGCACAACACTAATCATTTAATGTCACTACAATAAAATAATTTAATTAAGACACTGAAATATTTTAATATTTAAATGCATTTTTTTTTTAAATGCTTTGCATTGTGCAAAATTATCACAAATTATTACTGATGCTTCGTTTTCTATTGGTATGTCTCCTCGTTTACAATTGGAGCAATGATGTGAACATGATTTCAACCAGTGGCTCCAACAACTCCATGAAAGCCCACAATCCTCATAAAAGTGGCTTGTATTTGCAGTATGGTTTGGCGGTCAGTCGCAAAGTTAATTAATTGCCATATAGTAGTGGCCAAAAGTGAAGTCCGGACAAGGAAATTTCACCCTTAATTAAAAAAAATTAATAAATGAATGTTCAAGATTTTGTAAGCATATTGCATAGTTGCTTAGAGTCAGTTGTTTTATTTGTGATAATAATGCAATGAAACATGCCAAATTGTGCGGTCATAATTTTTGGCATGCTGTCATACAAAGAAATTATGAACACATGCAAAAACAAGAGGACCTATTAAATATTAATAACTTATTTTGTAGTCAGTGTGCCAGTGTTGCCAATTTAGTCATTTTTGTCACTACACTTCCTCATCCCTTTAGAGAGATTTTTTCAAAAGCAACAAAATCAGTTTCTTGGACAAACCGTATCTACATTCCGAGACTCTCCCATGACGTAATAAAGGCAAGTTCACTGATCTATATAAATATAAATATAGATCAGTGAACTCACCTTTATGAGGTCATCTAGCAACATTAAGTGACCAGTTTTAGCTACTTTCGATTGAAATAAGTTGGCAACACTGGTCAGTGTTTTTTCCCCCTTTGTATTTTAATGGTTTAAGTGAAATGTGGGGTCATTAAAAAAAAAATCCACACATCACTTTTGGCCACTGTTGTGTTTGGTGGGGTTAGTGCCACAATATTTAAGACCCTGCTTACCGTGTCATGCTGCATTTTTCCTATTTTACAGCCAAATTTTTTTTATTACATATCTGCAGTTAGAGCATTGACTTGAGTGGAAGAGATTATTAAATTTCTTACTTTGTCAGTTGACAATCAAGTTTGTATCATTTTATCAACTCCATATCATCATATAACTCCAATACGTCATATCTTCGCTGGAAAGTGTTTGTTTCCTCCTCTGTGCTGCCATCTTGTTACTCCTAACTAGGTTAGGAGACCTCTTCAGCTCTCTTAAATAATTTAGGAGCTGGGACCTAGTCTTAACACTTAGGAACCTTTATGAATCACTCTTATTCTTAAGTCTAGGAATAAGAGTACAATGACATAATTCTAAGAATTTTGACACACTTAGGACTAAAATTTTACTCTGAGCGGCTTTATACATATGGCCCCTGGACTTTTATGTTTGGATAAATATCCGATCAGTGAAAATGTACAATGTAGCCAAGTGTAAACAGGCCCACGCTGTCATTTCATCTGGAATACACTCAAGAAGCAGGCATATGCAAGAGTGTATCTCTTCTCTCTCCTTTCCATTTAGACTTTCCTATTTCAATAAAATGGCTAAATAAAACCTCTTTAGATGCTAAATTTTCCCCTTTTCTTCACAGAATAAACATTAAAACAATCTTAGAACACTATAACACAATGCTTTGATGCATTAACACATTCTGAACACTAAGTAATAAGCAGCCTAATTACAGAGTTACTGGAACCATCATCCTGTTTACTTCTTGCACTAAAGAATGTTTCTTGAAGTGTGTGTATATGGGATTTAGACTAGTACAGGTGCATCTCAATAAATTAGAATGTCATGGAAAAGTTCATTTCAGTAATTCAACTCAAATTGTGAAACTTGTGTATTAAATAAATTCAATGCACACAGACTGAAGTAGTTTAAGTCTTTTGTTCTTTTAATTGTGATGATTTTGGCTCACATTTAACAAACCCACCAATTCGTTTTTAGTGAATTGTTGGCCTTCTGGAAAGTATGTTCATTTACTGTACATGTACTCAATACTTGGTAGGGGCCCATTTTGCTTTAATTACTGCCTCAATTCGGCGTGGCATGGAGGTGATCAGTTTGTGGCACACTAAAAGAACAACAATCAGCTTGTTTCAAATCATGAACTTACCCTTTAATCTATAACACAGTCCTTTAACTCTGCTGTTTTTAAAAGCTCCTTAAAGGACCTGTTTGCTGTTAATGCTCTTGAACCTGAAGCTGTAAGCTTGGTTTACTTTTTTCAACACCTCACTTGAAACCCCGTCACATATGTCACGTTGTTTTGGACATCGGAACAGGTCTTTGTGTCTATGCTGACAGGCAGTACATTACAGTATGCATCTTACGGCTATGCAGGAGTTCAAAAGGTGTAGCCATGTGGTATGGTAGCATGTGGTGTTGCCCAGAAATTTTGCAGTAATTTTGTAACAGTTGATTTACTGCCCCATTAGCTTGTGGGCAATACTGTTGCCTATATATTGGAATGCACATATTGGATATCATCAAAAGTCAGCAAAAGACAATTGTGTGGATTGTCTTATCTCCTGAAGATTAGTTCATTCAATCCCTTGGTGCCTTTCTTTAGCTAAATTGACAAATTTTGCGCATAGTGCTAATATTTCCACTAAACAGTGGTCACCCTGCACAATTTTATAGTCCCACAATGAATATTTCACGTCTGATGTGAAAGTTAGGTTCTAGTTCTTTGCACCACCTTTTTGTCTTTACCAATGTTTCTCTGTCTGTGTGTGAAGTTGGGCTAACAGAAGGCAGGTCTCTGATGCAGCGATGAGCTCAGAGATAGACAAGTGAGAAACAGTGGCGACAATTTCTGGTTCGTCTGTTACATCACCTATCTCAGGCAAAGGGAATCAAATTGATGCCTCCTTGTTTCCTCGCTCCTCCATCCTCCAGCCTGTGACCCAGAAACCGATCAAAGTTAGCCATCTTGAAGGACATCTCAAACCTTTCATTGCACCATGAGGAGGCGAGGAGTGAGGAAGCTTCCAGAGGAGCTGTGAGCAAAGAGGCACAGGTGTATCCTATGCAGAAGTCTTTCTTGTCAAAAAAGTCGTCGCCATTATTTATATAGCTCTTTTTACAATGCAGATTGTGTCAAAGCAGCTTTACAGTATTAAAAAAGGGAAATAGTCTGGCATTCTCCTCTGGCCAGATGAGAACAGCAGTTTAATTCTAGGTTGCAACAAAGTCAGATTGTGCAGAGGACTCATCTGGTTCCCAACCTGATGCACATATAAATTCTCCTCCCCCTTTCACATCTATCAAAATAATCAGAATTTGTTTTACCTTTGCAGTTTCAATAAACCATACATCTCATGTAATGAATGTCTTAAATAACCAACCTTCAACAACATCCCCTCAGATCCTCTGAGTGCAGCTGATGACGCTTGAGTGATCAAGAATATTCCAATGTACAAATGATCTTTCCTTCGATTCCTCTGTCCTCATTTTGTTTCCTTGCATCCTTTTCTCATATACCAGGGAAGGGGAGCTGAGACACAGGGAAAGGAAGCGACTAAAGGAAATGAGGATGCACAAATAAGAAATGAGAAGTACTTTCTTTCACCTGGAGGAAGTGTTTAGGTGTGGAATGCTACTATGCACTCAGTACTGCTTTTGATACTATTGACCACAACACTGTATTTATCTGACTGTATTTATAATTGTAGTTATCACTTTGAAGTAATAAACGAAGAGGTGTCATATCAATCACAAGATCAGCATGGAGTGCCACAAGGCTCAGTACTAGGATTGCTGCTGTTCACCTTGTACATGCAACAGTTTTGGAGATATCATTAAGAAACATGGAGCTGGTTTTCATTGTTACGCTGACGAGACAAGGTTTCATATTTCCTCTAGGCCAGATTAAACCTGCCAATTCATAAAGCTAATGCAATGCAGTTGATAATAAACACTAGATGACTTGTAACTTACAACTGCTTTAAAATGTCCATCATGTGTTTTAATTTGCATGCAACAAAGAATTTGGTTTGATGCACCGGTTTCTGTGAAGATGAATGTCAGATGTTTGCTAAATGTTCTGTTTTCCCACAGGAATGGCATACAGCTGTAGCTGACGGACATGCTGGCTGTGTTGGCTCAGCAACATGAACATAAAGGCTGCTGTCACAAGTTTGCCACAGGCCTTTATCATTTTATCCTGCAGCGGGTGTTTCATTGTGATGCCTCTGTACAGTCCATACCTGTGATGTATCTAAAATAATCTAATTTTCTAAGAATATTCTAAGAAGATAATCTCAAATTTCTGCTGCACTTAAGGTTCCTAAGAGCACAGTGGCCTCCATAATCCTTAAATGGAAGACGTTTGGGACGACCAGAACCCTTCCTAGAGCTGGCCGTCCGGCAAAACTGAGCTATCGGGGGAGAAGAGCCTTGGTGAGAGAGGTAAAGAAGAACCCAAAGATCACTGTGGCTGAGCTCCAGAGATGCAGTCGGGAGATGGGAGAAAACTAAGAGCTCTCCTAAATATCAGTATTTATATTATATTAAGCTTTTAGCTAAGTTTTCTCTTAAAACCTATTCACAAAGCTGCTGAGACAAACTTATACTAAGGAACAATACTCAAAGGTAAAACAATAAAAATGTTAATTGCCAAATTCAAAAAGATTTTAAAATGCAGTCTAAGTGTCTAATTAAACAAGTATGTTCAGCAAATTGTCAGCCTCTTACATGTATGCTTCTCATAACAATTGGCAGATATGCATATAAACAGCCTTTTAATTAACAGAGTAGAATAATCGTGGCTGATAGTAAGACATGCAAACGTAAAAGAAAACCAAACTGGACGCAAGAACAGCTGTTACATCTTGCCCAACTGGTTAATGAAAACAAGGATATAAAAGTAAATTTGGAGTTGGGATAACCTCCAAAACCAAAGGTGATACCTTTTTAAAAGCCCATTATCATCAAATGTTTCTAAAATGTTTAAGTTCCGAGCCAGATTGCTGGCAACAGCCATTTTAGGATAGTTTGTGATTTGGTCTTAGTGACTTAGGACTCCTCTTCACTGCTCCTAACGTTTCACAGATTTAGGAGCTAGTTTTAGTGCTAAAACACTTTTTAATTTTTTACTTTTTAAGAATTTTGAGTTATGAGCTACTTTTAGCCTTAAGATGTTTTGTGAATAAGGGCCCCGGCATCTAGTGGCTAAATACCTCTGCAGACACAAGCACTTTTCAATTCAGTAGTTTCACTACTAAAAAAAATACATTTACTGACAAAATGCTAAATTAAGTAGTTAAACTAAAATGCTGCTGGGCTGCTTCACAAAACCCTGTACGGAATGGTTTTTATGTTTTGTCCAGCTCCTGTCCTGTCCCGTAAGATTGTCACGCTGTGCCAAAAGGCTATTTCCAGCCCTGTAAACATTTACTATCTGCTCAATAAACCAATAACACAAATAGGGTTCTGTATATTAGAGACATTACATATATTTAAGCAAATTTTCTTTTCTTTTTTTTTTTTTTTTTTTAGGTATGTACACTTAGTATTGTACATTTCTTCCTCCAGTATCTAGCAATTCAAAACTTGTCCCACAGGAGTGCATATGCAATCACCCATACCCTCTTTATCTTACCATCACTCTGCAATAATGGCACAGAAAAATGCCAAATAAATGCTCATAAGTTTTTTTTTTTCTACTGGAAGTTTAGATATCTACTTGCCCTGCCTGCATTTTCACTTATTACAACATTCATTATTTAATATTTAAAATATTTTATGTAATTATAAAGAACTCATTAAAAAAAATTCTAATCATTTAACATTAATTTGTCATAAGACGTTTTCTTTACAAAAAAAAAAAACTGCAATAACGACTGGACATTACACAGCTTAAATACATTTCTAATTGCTGGATGACAGAGCAGATGAAATGGCATGAATTTGCCATGCAATTAGATATGTTTTGCTCTTAATTTGTGTAGACGGTTTGTCTGCAACAACACTTAAACTGTTAGTATCTTTAACCTGATGAATTTAGATGCAAAATTCTCTTTTTGCTTCTGTCCAGTTTAAATGTGGATTAATCTTTTCAGTGCATGTTAACTACTGAATGGGCCAATTGTGTCTGATGTAGCTGCTCATATCATTGAATAGTGAACAGTAGCTTTTTTTTTATTTTATTTTTATAAATACACTTGTGGAAGAAAAAAAAAAAGTTCTTTCCAAATTTCAGCCCCAATTAATACCAAATGCCCATTTGGAGTGAAAGTCAACCATTTCATTTTTTCTAGGTAATAAAAATCATGAACGCAGGCAGATTCCTCATCCTCCTCAAACTTTATTGACAGCTTAAAATTACATATCTATGTTCTAGGACTTAAGTTGCAATTTACTTCGGACTTAAAAACTGAGTACAAGCAATGATATTCTTACAGTAGTCCAAGTGATATTGTACAAAAATATCTGATTTCTGTGAAAACATTCTTTTTTGCAAATTGTTGCTAATTTCACGTCTCTCTATTTTACTGGATAATTGAAGGTAGAAAGGACTAAAATTACTCTGTAGTGTTCAGCATTAACAAGCACTGTTTGCTGAACCCGCAAACATGACTTTTTAGGAAAAAAAAGTCAAACAAAATAAAAAATCTAAATGTATGATTTCTGAAAGTGAAATTAATTCAAATATTCCATTATAACATTTTCTTAGGAGACGCACACACTTTGATGTGAGCTACTAGTGGGCACCAGATCATGATGATATTAATAACTTCCTGCGATGAAAATGGTCTCTTAAGCCTGCGTTCACTTTTCTCCATATAACCACAAAACAAAACACCAGAATTGAGCCTTCGCCTGACTTCTCTCTTACATTTGAGCTAAGGTTCACTTTCGTGAGCCCAGAGGTTCCCTGTGGCGTGGGATGTCCCAGTAATGGATCTTTTCACCAGTGGCATGGAAAGGGGTTCCTTAAAGCGTCATACATTTCACCTCTACCTAAATAAACATTTAATTTTAAACGCAATATGATTTTTTTTTTTTTTACCCCTTTTCTTCATAAAGGAAAAACAAAACTCAAAGCTGCTCACTGGCCTGGGAAAGGCCTCTGTTTGCCAGCCTTTGGCCAATGAAGAGGATTCAGAGAAGAGAAACAACCATCAATCAGGAAAGGAGGGGCGACAGAGGAAGGAAGTTACGCAGATGCTTCAATGGTGCATTCTCTCGCCAGGTGACCGGTCTTGCCGCAGTTGTAGCAGTTCACCTCAGTCGCCTTGCTGCACTGCACTGCCACGTGACCAATCTCACCACACCTGCAAACCAACACGCATTTTAGTTTCCCGCTGAACTCAAAGCCTGCATCCAGCATTCTGCCCTGTACTTAATTGTCGTAATGGTAGTAGTCATTTAGGTAACACTTTATTTTAAGGTGCCCTTGTTACATGTTACATGTACTTACTATTATAATAACAATAAATTATGCATAATTACATGCAAGTAACCCCAAGCCAAACCCTATTAACCCGAACCATATAGTAAGTACATGTAGTTAATTAACATTACTCAGTACTTAAATGTATAATTACAATGTTTTTTGAATGAATTATACAACTTTTTTGGGGGGGGATATGCCGGTATCAAATTTTCATGTTGCGATTAATTGATAATACTTTTAATCACAGTAGATTAAAGTGCAAAATAATTATAAAGACCAATAGGTATCACTTTACAATAAGATCTCATTAGTAGTTAATGCATTAACATTCACAATGAGCAATAGCTACATTTGCTACAGAAGTTATTAATCTTTGTTTAAAACAAATACAACTCTTAGTTCATATTAGCTCATTAAATAAATAAGTTGCAACTTTTGATTAGGGGTGTCCCCGACTAAGGATTTTCATTGTCGAATCGGAATTTTCGAATCTTGCCGATAGTCGACTGATAGTTTTGGGGGCGATTAAAAGGTAGTTAACACCCAAAAATTTAAATTAGCCCACAAATTACTCACCCTCAAGGCATCCTAGGTGTATATGACTTTCTTTTTTCTTTTTTAATGTAATAATCACTTTAATCTAGCTTGCGCTCACTGCTGTAAATGGAAGCAGCTCCGGGCACATGACGTATGAGGTCAGCTTTGTGCATGCGCCGCTCAGAAGTGACGAACGCGGAAGCGCAGAGGAGAGATCAAAAGAAAACAACGGTCACTTATTAGAAGTACAAAACAAGGATTTGTAAAGAAGAATGTCGGAGGATTTCGATCTAAGCCAAGAGGAGAGTGGTTTTCCTTTGCTAAAGTAAGGAAACTTAGCTTCCTTTGCTCCTGTAAACAAACGTTGGTTTTCACGAGACTCACATGCGCAGCGCTGACCTCATACGTCATCCGCCCAGAACTGCTTCCGTGTTCAACTGTTGGCGCAAGCTACATTAAAGTGATTATTATGTTTTGAATATGGATATTTTTCTTACAAAAACGCATCGATTCGCTACAGGAGGCCTTTCTTCACCCCCCGGAGCCGTGTGAGACTTTTTTTTATGGATGGGCACTTTTTATTTAACTTCTTTTGGACTGATGCATGCAACACCCGCTGAGTGGCATTAAACGGCTTGAAAGATTAAAGACAATTGTTTATATAACTCTGACTGGATTCGTCTGAAAGAAGAAAGTCATATACACCTAGGATGACTTGAGGGCGAGTAATTTGTGGGCTAATTTAAATTTTTGGGTGAACTAACCCTTTAAACATCAGTGAAACCCTAAGAATTCACAACTTTTTTTTTCAATAGTGCTCTCATTATAACATTACGTTTATAACAGCAGTTATTAATATTCTGCATTTATTTTTTGAGCTGCGCGTGCTGAAGATGACCAGTAGAATGAAGCAGCAGGTTTTTAATCAATGGGATTTAACTCATTTATCTCATATAGAATACGCTTTGTTATTTATACAACATAACGTTAATATTACGACTTATAGGCTATCTGCACAAAATGCCCCGAATACACATGAACGTGTCTGCACGGCTCTGAATGAACTCCTGTAACAACGTGCAGAAACACAGCAACTAAACTCAAAAAATTCACAGCGTTTTATTGTAATAGTGTTCTCATTATAATGTTATGTATATGACAGTACCAGTCATAGTTATTAATATACTGCATTGTTGTTTGTCCTGCTCGCACTGCGCACTAAAGAGATAATCACAGCAGTACTACAATGAAGCGCTTGACTCAACCAAATGCATCTTATACAAGATAAATAATATATACACGATATATATAAACCAGTTGAAATGTTTTAAAATCACTTGTACCCTACCTGATCAAAAAAATCCAGTCTTTCACTCTGTGTCAGTTTGAGTCTTGTTAAAGTTTTAAATCCCTGCCGCCAAGATGCT
>NW_015506143.1:402499-408063 GCF_001515645.1 Sinocyclocheilus grahami
TGTGTGTGTCGCGGCGGCGGGGGGGGTGTGGTGGGGGGGGGGGGGTGGGGGGGGGGGGCAGTAGTTCTGTGTGAAATCAGACATTTGAGCACCCCCATATTTCCAAAATGGCATGATCATAACACCCCACAAATATTCGACTGTGAGATTGGTAGTCGAATCAGACTCCTCCTATCGAAGCATCGAACCTTCAACTATTCAACTAGTCACCCTACTTTTGATTTTAACAATGTGTTATTAAATATTGGATTTACCTAAGATTAATGAATATTTTTTTCACAGGCAGTTTATGTTAACTAATGAATTAACTAATGAAGCCCTAATGTAAAGTGTGACCGAACAATAACAAATCAAAACGCTTTCAAACAATATCTAGGGCATGTTGTAGTCCAGATTAAAATGTAAAAAAAGTTAGAAAATAAATAGCCTATTAAGTCTAAATATTTAAGCATTTTGCGAGGTGATTAACATCATAGCCAATACACAAATCTGAATGGCTATTTAAATCATTTAAACTAGGGCTGCCCCTAATAGTCGACTAATCCTTAGACCAGAAGAGGCTTGGTCGACCAAAGTTTTATTAGTCGCAGAAGAAAAAAATAAAAAAATCACGCAGTTCGTGACTAACAGATCGTTAACAGCTAGTATATGGTAATACAGTACATCGCACAGGCCATCCAAATGTTTGCCTATCATTCATCGACCTCAAATATGACTTCTCATCTGAAATATGTTCGTTGTAGTAATTTTACATGGCCGCTCAATCTGATGTTAACTAGAGAAATGTGTGCTGTTCAAGTGTCTTGTGTGAAAGCTGAACAGTAGCTCACTGCAGGACAGATGGAGGCGCCGCTGCACTTACTTGCTCTTAAAATACTCAATTTTTGATCATACAGATAAAAGTAATTCACCTTTCGAATCTGTAAAGACTCTACGTTTATTTGTGTGCACTTGAGCGTGAAACTTTGCCTTACAGACATTAACAATATATCTATAGAGAGTGAAATGTCTACTTTCAAATGAAACAATTCAAATGGAAAACAAATTCTCAGATTATGTAATCCGTATGAAACATGCATACAGGCACATCACTGCTGCGCCGACTTCATCTCTGAAGCTGAAAACAGAGACAGCACTAGTTTATCAAATTATTAAAATGTTAATGCAGTCCCCTTACTGTTTTTTACCGACACATTCATAATCATTACTTCTGCCGGTGCGCTGTGGCAAGATTTATGCGTGTACTTGAGCGCTTATTAGGCCATGTATGCAATTAAAGACTCATTATAATGATTTAAATGGTTTATTTTTAAACGTGCGATTAGTCGACTAATGCTTAAAATGAATGACTATTAGTCGACCAGACATATCTTTAGTTGAGGGCAGCCCTAATTTAAACCTTTCAGAAAGAGAAAGCGGTTTCGTTTCCGGGGTAACAGCTGCATTATGTTTAGCGCCTTCTGCTGTCAGAGTGAATTTCATCCAGAACGTCTCTCACGCGCTCCGCCATGCGCTTCTCATTCGTGCTCGTTTACATAAGAGTGCACACGCATCTTTCACGCAGCATACAGCGGTGTTGTGCACTGTGACCAGTTGACGGGAAAAGTATTCTTAAAATGCATTCAAAATTCAGAATAGTTTGATATAAATAATTGTGTATAAATAAGTGCCCACGATAACAATAGTGCATATTCATTATCGTTATATATCGCATTATCGAATACTGGCACATGTCTAATATATATATTTTTTTCTGTTAAAACACAAAAGTTCAAGTCCATAATAAGATCTGTAGCACGCACTCACATGGTGCATTGAGGTTTGGATAAAACACACAAAAGAACTTTACATGCCTATCTGGACATTATTATTAAATATTTTTATTTTTGGGCTAACAATTTCTTTAAACGTCAAGCTCCGATGGGACTTACCGGTAACATTTCACCTTGTCACATAGCTTCTGGATGTGTCCGAACCCCCCGCAGGAGTAGCACTTCTGCTCGTTGCCGTGGTCACAGTCGCGTGCCACGTGACCGGCTTTGCCGCAGTTATAGCAACACTGCTCTCTTTCCTTTTTGGGTTCTTTACAGTCTCTGGAAATATGGCCACTCCTGTGGCAATTGTAGCATGCTGTATTTGAAGCAGAAAAAAATAATTAATCAACAATGTAGACAGAGTACCAACTGTACAAAAGATCTTCAAGTTCTTACTAGAGATGTAACGATACCAAAATCTCACGATACAATATTTATTGCTATATTAAAAAGAAAAAATGACATTGTACATTTGAAAGTTAAATTATTGTATCTAATGCACTTTGAGAATTCAAAATTAAGAGCTGAAATTAGGGCTGCACAGTTAATCGAATGTGATTGTCATGCGCATCTCGTCAGTAAAGCCGGTTCTGTGACTAGTAGTAAATCTCCATCACCTGCTTTCAGGTGGAGCGGCATTTACTACACAGAGCCGTAGTTCGCTGACATGCTACACAAAAAATAAAAAAATATCGCATACAATATATATAATCATACGATTATGAAATCGAAGAAATCGTTCACGATTATGAAAGCATATAATGAAAATTATAATAAGACGAACTCAGATAAACCATATATTGCCGTAGTCGTGTGTTTGTTAGTCACACTGAATCAACGAAAGAATTTAAATCTTGTTTATTCAGCAACCACAGGGTTTCTTCAGCGGGGCATATTTGGGGATTCTCTGGCCTTCAGATGGAGATTTACTGCTGATCACAGAACCGTGCTTCACTGAAAGATACGCATGACAATCACAGCTTCTGCCTAATCGCGATTGCGATTTAATTTCGATTTATCGTGCAGCCCTAGCTGCAACCATTGTTTCTTAAGAAAACTTACGTCAGAAAAAATTCAGTGAATTGACTTGTACCTTAACTTTAAAGGGGACTCAACACTCTTTTTATTTGTGATATACGGTCTCAAGTCTAAATTACATTCACACTGGTGTTTTAGGAAGCCAAATCAGCCAAAATCAGAATATAATAATAACAACAACAACAAAGACAATAATAGCTATACATTGTAAAAATTGCACTGTAAAATAAATGAAAATTTATATTTCATAGGTATATTATTTTTGCTTTACACTACAGTAGAGAAATTACAATATTTTTTTCCTAATTTCTACACTTGAAAGGGATATTATGAATTTGGACTGCATTTAAACCACTAGCTGTCAGCAATTCATACTGCACTTTTAAGCTTTTATTTTGACGGAAACGGCAGTATAGCTTTTATTTTGAAGGAAAACTTCCATCTTCAGTGAAAACAGGCTTACAAAAACGCATCTCACTACAAATCTAGTGAAACGCAGTAATCATCAGCTGTGAAAATAAAGCATAACGTATCTCTTGCGTTCCCAAACTCTCGCTAAACTCACAGCACCAGTGTTAAATTTGACAGGCATTATTTTATTTAGTCTTAGTCTTTATCTTGAGACGAAAATGCTTAATCGTCTTAGTCACATTTTAGTCATTTGAGTCTTTCATAGTTTTAGTCGACGAAAAGTCATTGCATTTGTCAACTTTTAGTCATTACTTTTAGCCAAACTGCAGTTACCAACATTTATTTTGATAGCTATTTTATATGTAGTCTTCAAACAAAAATAGTAATTAATTCTTCTCTCTTTAGACCAGGGGTGTCAAACTCAGTTCCTGCCTTGCACAGTTTAGATGCAAAGATCGTTCAAAGTCCACTTATGTTATTCTGCGTGCTTAATATGTTTTTTTCTTTCTACATGTTATCTTAAGGGTTTTTCCATTGTTTTAGTTTTAATATAATATTATAGTACCATTCATATTTTTACTTTTATTTTATAATTTAACAAATAAACCAATCCGATGTATATTTCACATTTGAGGCTTAATACTATAGAAAAGCACTAAAGGTTTTTCAGTTAATGTTTTCAGCTTGTTTATTTTAATATAAAAATACGGCATGCAGTTGCATCAAACAATGGTATAAACATCATTCAATGTAAATTGTCATAATCGTAATTAATAATCGCAATTACAATTTCAAGGGAATAATCGACAATTACGATTTTTCGTTGAACAAGAATGAATGGTTTTTCTACTTTTTTTTTTTTTATTTCGCTGTTGTTGTAATGTATTGGGAAGCCAGAATGCGTATCCATCAACAGAAACATACATTAGCCAAACCCTGTTTGTTTTAGGTGTTATTTATAACAAACCATATTACAGATGAGTTGTCAGATTTAAGTTGAACCGCGGTCCTAGCGCGTGCCAAACCGTGTGTGGAGATCCATACGGTTCGATTTTTTTCCGCGAACCGTTCCACCCCTACTAATTAAACACACCTGATCTAGCTAATCAAGTCATTAAAGCTTATTTGAAAACTACATGGTATGCATGTTGGAGCAGGGCTCCTGGAACTGAGTTGGACACCCCTGCATTAGACCAAATCAGTTATGCTTATGAGAAATTTGAATCAAGGATTGATTTTGGAAAAACTTGAATAAATTATGAAAATATTCATTTTTGGGTGAACTATCCCTTTAACAGTAGTGAAAAGGGAGCAACTTATATATTATATATGAACAACTATAATTTTTATATAATTTTTGAAAAAGAAACAGAATAAGGCAATAAGACAAATACGTAAGCGATACAAATTAAACTCATTTTTCAGATACAGTAATAGGGTTGGGTATCATTTGGGTTTTTTCGATACCGGTGCCAAATCGATACTTTTCAAACGGTTCCGGTGCCTAAACCGATACTTATTAAAAAATAAATAAATAAAAATGAAATCCCTTACATGGACAAAGGCATCGCTATTATAGCTGTAACCGAGTAAACAGAACATATAAACATTTTGAATGATAAAACAAAGACAATAAACACTTGACCGCGACAATATAGTTTATCTGTGTTATTCAAGCCATCTAATTTTCATAAGTATATTTATAATCCATTGCTAATCGATGTATTCTTTTTAAAGTAACCTATGGAACATATTTTCTGCCTCATTCTGAAGCCTCATCAGATCACAAAAGGAAGCATGTGACTGGTGTTGTGGAGTAAAACGGTTATAATGTTCTCTTTTATTGGACAACAGGTTTAGAAATGTGAATACAAGGGAGGTTTAGCTTTAGGCATTTTAATTTAAGCATGTTTAGCTTAATTAACAGAAGGCTACCTGCTGCCATCAGAGCAAGTGTAATTACTGCATTCACGCGCTCCTCGAATGCTCTCATTTCTTAGTTGTGTTTTTAAGTCGGAACGTGAAAACAACATGGGCACTCGCGTTACTACAAAGATGTGTTGGATTTGTATTATTAGAGCTTTCCGACTTGAGTTCACGCGCATTTTCTCAGTTGGGAAATTATTTTTCACGTACGGTCTGCGGTGCCGGTGATGATGCTTCTTGCGTCCGTTTCGGAGAACCAGAGGACAAATATTTCAATCGATAGCTCAGGCATGGCACCGAAATCTGCGTTCTGATTCGGTTCTAGTACATACCGGTTACATAGGTACCGGTGCCATATTGGTACCGGGTTTCGGT
>NW_015506143.1:411111-415640 GCF_001515645.1 Sinocyclocheilus grahami
CGATACCGGTGCCAAATCGATACTTTTCAAACGGTTCCGGTGCCTAAACCGATACTTATTAAAAAATAAATAAATAAAAATGAAATCCCTTACATGGACAAAGGCATCGCTATTATAGCTGTAACCGAGTAAACAGAACATATAAACATTTTGAATGATAAAACAAAGACAATAAACACTTGACCGCGACAATATAGTTTATCTGTGTTATTCAAGCCATCTAATTTTCATAAGTATATTTATAATCCATTGCTAATCGATGTATTCTTTTTAAAGTAACCTATGGAACATATTTTCTGCCTCATTCTGAAGCCTCATCAGATCACAAAAGGAAGCATGTGACTGGTGTTGTGGAGTAAAACGGTTATAATGTTCTCTTTTATTGGACAACAGGTTTAGAAATGTGAATACAAGGGAGGTTTAGCTTTAGGCATTTTAATTTAAGCATGTTTAGCTTAATTAACAGAAGGCTACCTGCTGCCATCAGAGCAAGTGTAATTACTGCATTCACGCGTTCCTCGAATGCTCTCATTTCTTAGTTGTGTTTTTAAGTCGGAACGTGAAAACAACATGGGCACTCACGTTACTACAAAGATGTGTTGGATTTGTATTATTAGAGCTTTCCGACTTGAGTTCACGCGCATTTTCTCAGTTGGGAAATTATTTTTCACGTACGGTCTGCGGTGCCGGTGATGATGCTTCTTGCGTCCGTTTCGGAGAACCAGAGGACAAATATTTCAATCGATAGCTCAGGCATGGCACCGAAATCTGCGTTCTGATTCGGTTCTAGTACATACCGGTTACATAGGTACCAGATTTCAGTACCCAACCCTATACAGTAGGTTTACTTAACATATTTTGTTGGTTAACATTAATGACACAGATAGGTACTTAATTAGGAATGCAGTCCCTTTAAGACGGAAGGCATGCAATTAATACTGACACACGTTCAGTTTTCACCCACCTGTTTACGTTCACTTAATCCATAACCGACTGTATTTACATGAGATACTCTAGACGATAGACATTTGGACTGCGGTGTGTATTTGAATGCTGAGAACTGATCACGCGCTGTATATGAGAACTGAAAAAGTGGAGCGTGCGAGAGAGAGCACTTCTATCAGAGCGATTCTGCCTATCCAGCCTTCACTAACTTTAAGTTAATCGACAAAGAACTGTGACTCCCGGGAAAAACGGGACGTCTGGTCACCTTATACCTACACTTTCAGGTGCTGAGGCCATTGTTTCAGAGCGTTAGTTCGCATTTTGGTAGCCTATCCATCCACTGCGGCTGCCATACTGAGACTAGATATGCAAACGCCCCTTATCCGATTGCAATCCAATGACAGGGACGCACATTTTAAAGGACAAGACAGTATCCTATAGGATTGTTTTGAATGTCCTGTAGTCCGCAAATAACATTATAGTCCCGTCTCGTCTTGTTAACGAAGACGCGGCATAAATTTCATCATAGCTTTTATCATCAGATATTAGTTTAAGCTCGTCAACGTTTCGTCATAGTCCCAGAAATTTGTTAACGAATATTTTTCGTCGTCGTCATCTTTGTTGACAAAATTAGCACTGCACAGCACATGAAATAAAGGAGTTCACTGCATCCATTCAGCATGAACGGAGATGTTCTGAGGCGCAGAAAACACCGGATCACGAACTGATCGTATGAACGAAGTGTGCGCTTCGCTTTGAAACACGCAGCTAAACCAGACTTGATGAAGGGACGAAGCATATAGTGCTTTCGGTTCTAGTTCGTTTGACAGATACTGTGCCACAGCATAATGACCCAAAACACAACTTTAAATACCTTTTATGTTAGAATAAGAATTTTAAATATATTTTAAAAACTACACTTTTTGCCCGGAAGAGCATTTCATATCGTCATGTGACCACAATGATATCGTTACACCTCTAGTTGTGGCAGAGCACCTTACCATCCTCAGTCTGTTCACAATCTCTCGCAATGTGGCCCTGCTCTCCACACCTGTAACAGAACAGATCTACAGAGAGAAAGAGCATCTTAGTTAGAGTGCATCTGTCTCGAAGCAGCACTGTTTAAATTAATGGAGAAGCCCTACCCTTTCCTCGTCCCCGGCCCCGGCCCCGGCCACGACCAGCATTAGGACAATTCTTGATCCAGTGTCCGGAGCGGCCACATCCAAAGCACTCGCTGGTACTCATGTCCATTATCTGTGGAGATAAAGCCACAAACTCTGCTTTCATTCATGCTAACCACAGAGTGCTCTCTGCAGGTGTGAAAGATCACGTTACGTTTACTACAATCAGTGCTGGGAAGGTCTTTGGAAATGTAATAGGTTACAGATTACAAGTTACTCTATTTAAAATGTAATAAGTAGTGTATTTCAATTACTTTATTAAAGTAATGTAACTGATAACTTTTCTAAATTTCTAACAAATGTTTTCAACTGTTAATCATTTTGAAACATGTAAAGCAGGCCGGGGTAACCTTACAGAGGTACTCAACACTGATAACAGTCACGCTTTCAAAATCCATCATCACTTGAATTAATTTCATTTTAGAGCACAGCCACCACAAAATCAGACTTTAGCACCTCTTTTTACTTTTTTTTAGTTTAATAGCCATGATGCTGTTTTTAAAATCAAATCTTTAAAGACTTAATATAAAAAAATAAAGCATATACACAAACCCAAATAGGAAATAAAACAGTTATCGAATAAGCATGTGTCCCAAACACCTGAAACACTGGTATCTCATATTTTAGAGCAGCCACTGCAATCTGGGAAAGAAATTTCAGTAACAGATTACAGTTACACTTATTTTGTAATTAAATAATGTAATTTCATTACATGTTACTAGTTACTCCTAATATGCAAAGACTACCAAATAACTTTACATAGGGAGTCTATGTTCGGTTTTATTTCTATTGTGATTTTTATGACAATTAAAAAAGGGTTTCTCTGCATTCATGACTTTCAGTGAAAACTCATGTCAGACAATCTTTCTAGGATAACTCTGTAAAAACGTGATTATTTAAGTGGAAACCATTCAAAGAAACAAAATCAAACACTTTTCAATCTCATGTAAGGGATCTACTGTAAATGGGAATGCTGACGGCACATGGCACACATGGTCCTAGCACCAAGGCTACTGCTAAAGGCTAACAAATCTAACAGGGTTCTCATTGGAAACTACTACAAACACTCATAACTGTATTTACTGTACGGGTTTCATGAAGGCCAAAACTGCTAAACGCTGATTGAACACTAGTAACAGTTACTGATCAGCAGATAATTTATTATCAGCCACGGCAATGCAGACCATAAGAGGAATGATGCACTACCACAGTATGCATCACGGTATGAAATTAGCCAGATCAACACGTGTGTTAGAGACGTACAGGGGTTAAACGACACATGATTGAAGGAAAGTCACATGTGTAAATGCTCCACAGCCTCAACACTGGGCCTCATCATGCATTTTCACGCAAAAACTTCACACAACACTCAACTCTATCGCTATTCTGTCGCGATGTGTGCATTCATGAGCTGCTGTGCGATGCATTTCTGCAATCGCACATTTGCACGAGCACTTATACGAGAGTTTCCCGCGCCGCCACGAGCTGCAGCAGGCCTCAGCTAGCTCAACGCGCCTGATTAACACACTCAGCGCACTCACGAACCCTGCGGCTAACATACTCTCAGCTAGCAATAAATACGTAACGGATC
Organism: Sinocyclocheilus grahami; assembly: GCF_001515645.1. Taxonomy (NCBI): domain Eukaryota; kingdom Metazoa; phylum Chordata; class Actinopteri; order Cypriniformes; family Cyprinidae; genus Sinocyclocheilus; species Sinocyclocheilus grahami. The sequence goes on from NW_015506143.1 coordinate 414,832, forward strand.
ACGGAGATAATATGGACAAAATCCGTTGAAAATGTGAGTTTATCGCTGATAATACGTGTACTCACCTATAGCGAACACTAGCCTGTTAGCTGCGACTCACTGCTGTTTACTCCTCCCTTCAGCACTGCGCATGAATCCGCTGAGCCGCTGAGCGACAGATACAGTAGCCAATATGAGATCCCGATTCAGAGCGGGATGACCAATGAGGATCGAGTGCCTGAAGACGCCCCTCCATTCTGACCAATCACTGATCGGAAAGATACACGGGCCTGCCCACAGCATCAGCACTGCTGTAACGTTCAGAACAGGGGAATATCGGCGTTCTGCTTTCTGTTACTGTGGCGTTATCTAGTCTGTTATAATTTACACTGCTTCCCGGATAAAGCCATTTAACCTCTGGTCCTCAAATCTAGTGGCTAAATCTTTTACAATAATAAGAGTAGTATGCGGTAGGGCTTGAGCAAAGCCTTGAACTCAGCATACTTACTATTTAGGTCGTATTTTACATGGCATAAGTAGTAAGAGTAGTATGGTAGTGTTATTTTGAATTCAGCCATTATTTTATGAAATGATACATTTTAAAAATCTTTTGCTACAAACACTCCTACAGACTTATCAAAAAACCTGCATTCAGTCAATTGTTTATTTTCATGGCTTTTCATCATATTACACCTACATTAGCAATATGGCCATGCTTTAAAAGATATTGCAGAATAATTCTTAAACGAATGACGACTGAACGTAAAATAATTAGTATTAATTAACCCCTTCAAAAGTACCCTCAGACACTCAAATATCAGTGTGTGTGT
>NW_015506144.1:0-563 GCF_001515645.1 Sinocyclocheilus grahami
TGACAGCGAATGTTTGTCTGTGACCGGTTTACCCATAAGCACTCCATTCCTGGTCACCCCTCACCTGCCGTCATTTCTTGGCAATTCGGAGACTGCAAACTCCCACAATGCACTGCTGCAGCACATGGTCCTTCTGGAGCAATCAGCCCCACCGAGTCCTTTAGCCGCAGGTGAGTAGAGCTCAGAGTTCTGAGTTTCTGTCCTGGTTTAGTAACAATGATGCAGTCCATTTCAAACCTCTTTATTTGCGAAATAGCTACTGGCCCGGATCGCGGAGCGTTTCCCAGGGCCGCTGTCAGAGCGTTACATAAACCTGGAATGTGTGAACAGTCCACTGTTCTTAGTGGCGCTGAGGTGCGGCCTGAGTCAGGGGTCCGTCTGGTTAATTAGATCAGAGTCGCTGGCGGCAGGAGGTCAGAGGAACACACTGTGCCAGGCAGAGCGACGTCTTCATGCAAGCACAGGCCCAGAAGAATACGCCTCTAATTATCTGAATGGGAGCAGGAAGTGAAACAATGAACCTGGGTTAGCCACGCATGGACGGTCGTGATGTCTGTGCAGAG
>NW_015506144.1:1002-2339 GCF_001515645.1 Sinocyclocheilus grahami
TGTGTGTTGCAGGAGTGTGTTCATGAGGAGTGTGTGTGTGTGTGTTGCAGGGGTGTGTTCATGAGGTGTGTGTTGCAGGAGTGTGTTTATGAGGAGTGTGTGTGTTGTAGGAGTGGGAGCGGGGTCTCTGCAGCAGCTGCGTCAGCACCGGACGCTGGGCCGCACCCAGTCGGCTCCTCTGCCCCAGAGTGGACAGGCGCTGCAGCAGCTTGTGGTTCAACAACAGCACCAGCAGTTCCTGGAGAAACACAAGCAGCACTTCCAGCAGCTCCACATCAACAAGGTCAGACATCAGTCTTCTCACCCTACCATGACAGATGAAACGGTTGTAATAACTAGCTGTAGCAGAGAGCGACTCTCAGGTGGACAGGAATAATGTCTGTTACGGTTCGTGTGGTTAATGGTGAATGCTGCATGGAAACGGATAGTTCAGCAGCACATGATGATATGACGACAGTTGAGGGTCTGGGCTGAGTTTACACTCTCGAGTTTTGAGTTCTGCTGAACTTCAGTGATCCTCATGAGACGTGGCCTGATGAGGTCATGTAAGGTCAAGGTTTCATATCAGCAGGACAGGCTTGTTCAGTTTCGCTCTACAGCAGGGGCTTCCTGCAGAGTTCAGTTCCAGTCCTGCTCATCCTGAACATCAGTCTTTGAGCAGCTGGTCTCCGGCTGAGAGCTGCTCACTCTGGAGTTCCTCACGTTCAAGAAGGGAAAAAAGGAAAGCTTGTTTGGAAGAAAAGATAAAGATGAGGCAACAAAAGAGGCTCTGATGTCAGTAATGTTTCTCTGGCGCCTGGTCAGCGGTGTTTGCGGCCTCGCTACAGACTAACTGTGATGATGGTACTTCAGCTCGGCTTTGGCACCTTGAGTGCACTGTAGGTCACCGAATAAAAGCATCAAATTCAATTTAATCTCACATCAGTCCCAGTTGCTCTAGCTTGAACCAAAGCAAGTCCATTCAGTCAGAGTTTGAGAAAAGACTTGCTTTCCTACAGTCCCTGCAATCCTCTGTCTAAAGTCTGTCTAAATGAACCAAACACCTGAATATGGTTCAAGAAAGCAAGTATTAAATGGTACAAAGTAGAGCGTGGTGCTAACAACGCTAGGGTCATGGGTTTGATTCCCAGGGAATGATAACATGCAATGCGAGTTGCTTTGGAAAAGTTGCTTTTCTCTGTCTGTCTATTAGATGTTGAGTAAACCCTGTGATCGGCAGCACCAGAGCCACCCAGAAGAGACGGAGGAAGAGCTCCGAGAGCAGCAGGATGCCACACAGACGGAAATGCTTTCCATGAGCCTCCTCATTAAACAGGAACCTCCTGATCTCACAGAGG
>NW_015506144.1:9358-10578 GCF_001515645.1 Sinocyclocheilus grahami
TAATATTTTGTGTCAGGCTGAAGATCCACAGGAACTGCACAATGCCCGTCTGTCACATTAATAACCTGCAGTCCAGTTTCGTTCATTAAAGTGAAGGTTTGTGTCTCTGTGAACGCTTGACCTCACAGGACGGTGGTTATGCCGATCGCTAGCGAGTTTGCTCCAGATCTGGTGCTGGTGTCGGCAGGGTTTGACGCGGTGGAAGGACACCCTCCTCCGCTGGGAGGATATAAACTCACCTCCAGATGTAAGCTTTACTATGAACTCACTTGTGTCCGGCTGTATTTGTTGTTTGGATGGTTTCAGTAAAAGCCACCTATGTGGGTGTGTGACAGGTTTGGGTCACCTGACTAAACAGCTGATGGGGTTAGCTGGGGGTCGAGTGGTGCTGGCGCTGGAGGGAGGTCATGACCTCAGGGCCATATGTGACGCGTCCGAGGCCTGCGTCTCAGTGCTGCTGGGGATAGAGGTAAATGAGTTCCCATCATCCTTTGCTTTGTAAGTTTTCATTTGCGTAAGGCGACTTCTTGTTACAGATAGAGTTTGATTGCTTGTGTTTTTGTGTTGAACAGCTAGAGCCGCTTTCTGCAGACATCCTGAAGCAGAGACCCAATGAAAACGCTATGAGCTCCATAGAGAAAGTCCTAGAAAATCACAGTGAGTCATTCAGATCTTCATTTCTTTTCAAGAAGAATCGTTTACTCCTGTCAAATATTGTTCCAGGTTCCGTATGTCTCACAGTGGACAGCTACAGTGCAAAACGAACATTAAAATACAGTTTGACCGTTAGCGCTAGTGTGATCGACTCACTCACTGACCTCTTCTCTGTGTGAATATTTTTTATTTTATATACAGACCCCATAATCCAGAACGGTTTGTGTTGCGGTCGAGATGAGCTGTACATGTTCTCAGAACCCTGCGAATCAAAGCCGTGATCGACGCCATGCTGAACTCTGAATTTGGCTTGTTTTTACAAACTGAAGGACGATGTCAGTGGAGCTGAACTGATGCTGGAAGGGTCCTGTGGAGCTGATTGTGTGTCCTGTTCTCTGTGTTTAGGTCAGTACTGGCAGTGTGTCCAGCGGGTCGCGTCCAGCGTGGGTTTGTCTCTGCTGGAAGCTCAGAGAGGCGACTCTGAGGAGAACGAGACGGTGACGGCAATGGCTTCTTTATCTGTCGCAGCATTGGAGAAAAGGTACATCCGCTTTCCCTGCTTTCTT
>NW_015506144.1:11493-13015 GCF_001515645.1 Sinocyclocheilus grahami
TAATGTTGTAAACCCCTGAGCATGAGGCGGGATCAGTACCTACAAAATCAACACAAATATGCATGTGAAATCAACAGCTTCACCTCTAAAAGAATCCAGTTAGTTCGTCTTACTTGGCAACTCTTGTCAACTGTTAAAATGCTCAGATTTTTTAGTTCAGTTACTGATTATTTTCGAGGTTTTAGTAATTAATTAGTCATTTCTGTTTTGTACAGTTTTACTTCATTCCTTTTCGTTTGATCTGAAATTTCAGATATTTGCACGTTTCACTTGACTTTGCTTATGATTATTATTTGTGCTAGTGGATTTGAGTTCCAGTATTTGCGTTACATTTGGTACCTTGTACTTTAAACATGAGTGCTTTATGACGTTCATGGGTTTTCAACCATTCAATCACGATGTGTACGTCCATGTTTTGTTCAAAGAAGATTTGTATATGAAAGGAAACCTAAATATATGAATATGAAAATCTGTCCTTCACCTCTGTTCTGTGTGCATGGATGTAGTATTTCTAAGCAGCACACGCTGGTGTCAAATATACAAAACCTTGTTTTTATGACAGTTTAGGAGTATATATTCAGCTCTGTCTGTGGAACTAAACCTGCTAAACGCACTTGATTGATGCTCAGTGATGTTCAGGGGTTTATTTGTGAAAGTACTACGCTGAGTTTTAGAGAGAAACAGTAAGTCTGTGACAGTAATTGAAATAAAAATAAAAAAACATTCATCCAAAGCATTTCGATTGTTTCCAGCTGCAAAAAAAAACTTTTACTCTGCATGGTTTGTGTTATTTTATTCACACACGTCACTAAATTCTAAAACTCCCACAACTTTGTCAGTTTTGAATAAAGTTGTAGATGGAGAAACAAAAGGAAATCGTCGTTCATCACCTGCAACAAACAGCATGCTCCTCAACACAAACCTATGTTAACCTTCGTTTACGATTCAAATAAAGCTGTGACAATGTTCACAAACTGTGTTGCTTCAGCTGATTTATTGAATTGATTATTAATTTGTATTTTTTAAATTATTTACATTTTATTTATTTGTCTATTGACTTTGTTTCTGACTGGGCTTATACAGAGGACTTTGATTTGCTGACTGAAGCTCAGTATAATATCTGGTCTGATTCATGAGCTCAGGTATCTTCATGATCTTGTATCGTGCCGTAAGCGTGTTGTTTTGTCTCACAGGACTATCACGCAGTGCTGCAGACCGGTTCTTTTCAGAACATGTAGAAGGGAAAAGAATGGACTGGCCATCTAAACTTTTTTAAAGATGTGTTTTGATAAAGATTATGAAAGTTTGCTTGCAATAATCATTTGATTTTGTCATGATTAAGAGGGGGAGTGAAGGACCCTTAGATCCTCATGTGTAAATTGTGTGTCGTGTATTTATTTTTGTTTTTCTTGTTTATAATCATTTATTCACATAATCATTTTATAATCATTAGTCATTCATGATTTATTTTATCATTTTTATTTATCATTATAGTAAGTATTTTTATTGTCTTCATTAATTA
>NW_015506144.1:13377-15325 GCF_001515645.1 Sinocyclocheilus grahami
AATTATTATCTTGACGTGGATTTAAGGGTATACACACACACACACACTCTCGTTCTCACACACACACTCTCTCGCACTCACACACACACTCCAAAGTCACTTATTACAAACATACGTTTTAAAAAAATTAACATTTTCTTTACGGATGTATAATTTTATGTCATATAAATGGACAATATTTAGATGTCTTTATTTACCACAGACCTTGTTTTACTCGAAAACTGAAAACCCATTATATCCAGAGGAACCTGTGGAGAATTAGTTTTCTGGCTTCTGATATTGCTCTTCATAAATGTACGAAAACAAAGAACTTCAAAATCATGTCAATAAATAGTTAAACTACCTGAACAGGTAATGGGCTGAAACAAGTTTCACAGCTTCTTCAGTCTTACATTATCCTGTTGTTTTTAAATTGTTTCTATTTCAAGGAATCATGTCTAAAATGACTTTCCTGACAGACAGATGCAGATTCTCCGGACTGCTTTTAGGGTTCATCATAATAATAATAATAATAATAATAATAATGTGATTCAGTCATAATCATGTCACATCTCATCACACCGACACTGGCAGGGTTCATCATTTTTCTCTTTTCTAGAGCAGGGTTTACATGGACTCAAATAATGGTTTAACAACTATAAACATGTCAATAAAGACACTGTCCACATTCTTTCTGGATCATAATTACTGAGAGGTGTATAAGTCATTTTTAATGCAGCCAGTCATGACATTGTGGACTGGGCTGTTTAATCAAGCTGTTAAAACTCTGCTGCCCTCGTCTGGAAACAATGAACAAACGCATGTTCAAGTCAAATAAACAGAACCTGCAGGGGCCTCGTTTATAAAGTGTGTGTACGCACAGATTTGATCTTAGAGAGCGTGTACACTAAAATCCACAGCGACGTTCATATTTATAATAGCGGTGTTTGACGAGGGACCGAGGAAAGAGGACAGAGGAACAGAGGAAAGAGGGACAGAGAAAAGAGGGACAGAGGACAGAGGAACAGAGAACAGAGGAAAGAGGGACAGAGGAAAGAGGGACAGAGGAACAGAGGAAAGAGGGACAGAGGAACAGAGGACAGGAGAACAGAGGAAAGAGGGACAGAGGAAAGAGGGACAGAGGACAGAGGGACAGAGGAACAGAGGGAAAGGGACAGAGGAAAGAGGAACAGAGGAAAGAGGGACAGACGAAAGAGGGACAGAGGGACATAGGAAAAGAGGGACAGAGGAACAGAGGGACAGAGGAAAAAAGGAAAGGGACAGAGGAAAGAGGGACAGAGGAAAAGAGGAACAGAAGACAGAGGAACAGAGGAAAAGAGGAACAGAGGAAAAGAGCAACAGAGGACAGAGGAAAAGAGGAACAGAGGAAAAGAGGAAAGATGAACAGAGGAAAGAGGAACAGAGGACAGAGGGACAGAGGAAAAGAGGAAAGAGGAACAGAGGAAAGAGGAACAGAGGAACAGAGGAAAAGAGGAAAGAGGAACAGAGGACAGAGGAACAGAAGACAGAGGAACAGAGGAAAAGAGTCAAGTCTGCTTTATTGTCAATTCTTCCACATGTACAGCACATACACACAGAGAATTGAAATTGCGTTACTCTCAGACCCTGCGGAACGAGGGACAGAAGAACAGAGGAAAGAGGAACAGAGGAACATAGGAAAGAGGAACAGGACAGAGGAACAGAGGACAGAGGAACATAGGAAAGAGGAACATAGGAAAGAGGAACAGAGGACAGAGGAAAGAGGGACAGAGGAAAGAGGGACAGAGGAACAGAGGAAAAGAGGAACAGAGGACAGAGGAACAGAGGAACAGAGGACAGATGAACAGAGGACCAGAGGAAAAGAGGACAGAGGAAAAGAGGAACAGTGGAACAGAGGAAAAGAGGAAAAGAGGAAAAGAGGAAAGAGGAACAGAGGAACAGAGGAACAGAGGAAAAGAGGAACAGAGGA
>NW_015506144.1:16294-16956 GCF_001515645.1 Sinocyclocheilus grahami
GCCCTACCACACAGTGATGCAGCTGGTCAGGATGCTCTCGATGGTGCCTCTGTAGAAGGTGCACATGATGGGGGCCGGGGCTCTGGCTCTTCTCAGTTTGCGGAGGAAGTAGAGACGCTGCTGTGCTTTCTTGGCCAGTGCTGCGGTGTTGTCAGTCCAGGAGAGATCCTCTGTGATGTGCACACCCAGGAACTTGGTGCTGCTCACCCTCTCCACAGTCACACCATTGACGGTCAGAGGAGCATGCTGAGTGCGCACTCTCCTGAAGTCAACAACAATCTCCTTCGTCTTCTCCACATTCAGAGAGAGATTGTTGTCACTGCACCACCCGGCCAGGCGGCTCACCTCGCTCCTGTAGTTTGTCTCATCTCTGTTGCTAATGCTAATGCTAAGAGGGAAAGAGGAACAGAGGACAGAGGAAAGAGGCACAGAGGAAAGAGGGACAGAGGAACAGAGGAACAGAGGAGAGAGGAAAGAGGAACAGAGGACAGAGGAACATAGGAAAGAGGAACATAGGAAAGAGGAACAGAGGACAGAGGGACAGAGGAAAGAGGGACAGAGGAAAGAGGGACAGAGGGACAGAGGAACGAGGGACAGAAGAACAGAGGAAAGAGGAACAGAGGAACATAGGAAAGAGGAACAGGACAGAGGAACAGAGGACA
>NW_015506144.1:17262-18809 GCF_001515645.1 Sinocyclocheilus grahami
AGAGGAACAGAGGAAAAGAGGAACAGAGGACAGAGGAACAGAGGAAAAGAGGAACAGAGGAAAAGAGGAAAAGAGGAAAAGAGGAACAGAGGAACAGAGGAAAAGAGGACAGAGGAACAGAGGAAAAGAGCACAGAGGAACAGAGGACAGATGAACAGAGGAAAGAGGACCAGAGGAACAGAGGAACAGAGGAAAAGAGGAACAGAGGACAGAGGAACAGAGGACAGAGGAACAGAGGACAGAGGAACAGAGGACAGAGGAACAGAGGACAGAGGAACAGAGGACAGAGGAACAGAGGACAGAGGAACAGAGGACAGAGGAACAGAGGACAGAGGAACAGAGGACAGAGGAACAGAGGACAGAGGAACAGAGGACAGAGGAACAGAGGACAGAGGAACAGAGGACAGAGGAACAGAGGACAGAGGAACAGAGGACAGAGGAACAGAGGACAGAGGAACAGAGGACAGAGGAACAGAGGACAGAGGAACAGAGGACAGAGGAACAGAGGACAGAGGAACAGAGGACAGAGGAACAGAGGACAGAGGAACAGAGGACAGAGGAACAGAGGACAGAGGAACAGAGGACAGAGGAACAGAGGACAGAGGAACAGAGGACAGAGGAACAGAGGACAGAGGAACAGAGGACAGAGGAACAGAGGACAGAGGAACAGAGGACAGAGGAACAGAGGACAGAGGAACAGAGGACAGAGGAACAGAGGACAGAGGAACAGAGGACAGAGGAACAGAGGACAGAGGAACAGAGGACAGAGGAACAGAGGACAGAGGAACAGAGGACAGAGGAACAGAGGACAGAGGAACAGAGGAACAGAGGACAGAGGAACAGAGGAAAAGAGGGACAGAGGGACAGAGGGACAGAGGGACAGAGGAACAGACGACAGAGAGACAGAGGGACAGAGGGACAGAGGAACAGAGGAACAGAGGAAAAGAGGAACAGAGGAAAAGAGCAACAGAGGACAGAGGAAAAGAGGAACAGAGGACAGAGGACAGAGGGACAGAGGGACAGAGGAAAAGGGGGACAGAGGGACAGAGGAACAGAGGACAGAGGAACAGAGGAAAAGAGGACAGAGGAACAGAGGGACAGAGGGACAGAGGGACAGAGGACAGAGGAAAAGAGGAAAAGAGGAACAGAGGAACAGAGGACAGAGGAACAGAGGACAGAGGAAAAGAGGAACAGAGGACAGAGGACAGAGGGACAGAGGGACAGAGGAAAAGGGGGACAGAGGGACAGAGGAACAGAGGACAGAGGAACAGAGGAAAAGAGGACAGAGGAACAGAGGGACAGAGGGACAGAGGGACAGAGGACAGAGGAAAAGAGGAAAAGAGGAACAGAGGAACAGAGGAAAGAGGAACAGAGGAACAGAGGAAAAGAGGAACAGAGGAAAAGAGGGACAGAGGACAGAGGAACAGAGGAAAAGAGGAACAGAGGACAGAGGAACAGAGGAAAAGAGGAAAGAGGAACAGAGGAACAGAGGAAAAGAGGAACAGAGGAAAAGGGACAGAGGACAGAGGAACAGAGGAACAGAGGAC
>NW_015506144.1:19705-22218 GCF_001515645.1 Sinocyclocheilus grahami
CACACACACACACACACTCACACACACACACACACTCTCACACACTCTCTCACACACACACACTCATACACACTCTCACACACACACACTCATACACTCTCTCACACACACTCATACACTCTCTCACACACACTCATACACTCTCACACACTCATACACACACACACACACTCTCTCTCACACACACACATACACATACACTCACACACACACACACACACTCACACACACTCTCACACACACACACTCATACACTCTCTCACACACACTCATACACTCTCACACACTCATACACACACACACACACTCTCTCTCACACACACACATACACATACACTCACACACACACACACACACACACACACACACTCATACACTCTCACTCACACACACACACACACACACGCCTTTAGTCTATGGTTAGTCTTTCATTGGAGACAAAACGCTACAAATGAGCACATAACACAATGACTGCAGACTGAAAAATAACATTAAAAGAAAACTTTTGAAACTTTCCAGATTCAGTTCATATATATTCATCATATTTCATTTCACTTCATATTTGTCATATATTTGTCCTGTTTTTATGAAGCTGTTGCATCTCAAATAGACCATTAATGACCTTGACGATGATTTACCAATGACTCATCATCATCATCAAGATCTCAATATCTCAATAATAATAATAATAATAACTCAATGTCGGCTAACGTTTCCAAAAAGGTGAAGAAAGAGCCACTCAAAGGCCTCAGAGCTCATTGCTGAAATTAAATGACAAACAACAAATGATGAACAATCAGTCAAATTACTCTCAGCTCAACTGAGGATGTTTTTCTGCCCAATTAGTCTAAACAAACAATCCAGATGTGTGTCAGAGTGCATTACAACCCAACTCAACGCTGAGCGCCGGCGCAACCTCCCTAACACACAATTAATCGCCCACACTCATTTCACACTACTAATTACTGACAGACACACACACACACACACATACACACCTATCTAAATGAAGACACACCACAGGCGAACACAAAAACTAACTTTCTGCAATTTTAATGTTCCAACTGAAGACGTCCACAAATGTCCCTGGAGGGGGTTAGGTCAGATTTAACTGGAAACACATTTGGACCCAAACTGCAGCTCACACACACACACACACACACACACACACACACACACACACACACACACACACACACAGGACCAGGTTCTGGATGGGTTAGTGAAGACCTCTTCAAGCTCTCTCTGCTTAAGCGCTCCATTTGTTGCCGTGGCAACAACACCGTTCCTGGCAAAAGTTCTGGTTCAAACCGCTCTCAGCCTCCATTCGTTTAACATACTAAACTAAAAACACAGCAATCCCAAGGTGCAACAGCTGACCCTTCACAAGGTCACTCTACTGCCAGTAAAAATAAACACAAATCAATTTAGCGGGGCATGTCAGCGTATATACGAGTGTTTATCGATTCCTATCGCAGCAGAAGCCTGAGGCACATCGAGAGAGAGAGAGAGAGATGAGCATTCAGATTCTTGTTTTTAAAATGGTTGAACTATGAAATGATCTAGTGTTCACTGTAAGCTTTTTACATCCATCATTCACTGATAAGTGTTCACTGCTCCAGGCCACTGGTCTCAATCGGGTCCTGAGGGGGTTTTAGGGCTCCGGCCCCACGTTACTCAACCCAGTAGCGGTTTATTACCTGTAAACCTCAACAGACACCACAGATGGATTGTGGACAGATTTTACGGTGACAAATAAAGGCTACCAGGAAATTACGTTTGTGCTTCTTGTGATGTGGGTTAAGCCTGAGACACTGAAGAAGTGAAGGAACAACAATGCTTTGACATCTTCATAAAAGAAAAGAACCGTGAGAGAAACGGCACTGAACGTGAACTCGGTCAACAGGATAGACACTGGGGTCTGTTTTTATTACAAACACATCATCCTTCAGAATTGTTTTCAAGACATTAAACATCAAGTTTCTGTGTTTCACAAGAGCATCCGAACACGCAAACCTAGACGCACACGTGTGAGTGATTCGCACCACAGCGGCTTTGATGATGGCCTCTCGGTTTCAGTTTGCAGAGGCGGCAACTCATGACTATTCATCAGCATCGGATCTCACCGGAATATTCAAATGACACGCTGATATTCTCAACCCTCTTCAGCTCACTGAGATGTGCGTGATGTGAGGAGATGCGTGGCATGAGGTGGTGTGCGGCGTGAGATATTTGGTGTGAGGAGGTGTGCGGTGTGAGGAGGTGTGCGGCATAAGGTGTGCAGTATGAGGAAGGTGTGTGGCCTGAGGAGGTGTGCGGGGTGAGATATTTGGTGTGAGGAGGTGTGCAGTGTGAGGAGGTGTTCGGTGTTCGGCATGTGGTGTGCAGTGTGAGGAGGTGTGCGGCATGAGGTGTGCAGTGTGAGGAGGTGTGCAGTGTGAGGAGGTGTTCGGTGTTCGGCATGTGGTGTGCAGAGATATGTGGTATGAGGAGGTGTGCGGTGGGAGGAGGTG
>NW_015506144.1:22651-32551 GCF_001515645.1 Sinocyclocheilus grahami
GTGTGAGGAGGTGTGTGGTGTGAGGAGGTGTGCGGCGTGAGATATGTGGTGTGAGGAGGTGTGCGGGGGGAGGAGGTGTGCAGCGTGAGGTGTGCGGTGTGAGGAGGTGTGCGGCATGAGGTGTACAGTGTGAGGAGGTGTGCGGTGAGAGCGGTAGAAGAGAAAGGAGATGCCCACTCGTGCATGAGTCAGAAGAAGAGATGCAAACACAGCTGCTGCAGCGCAGGCGACGCTCACAAACGCTGTGACTTGAGAAAGAACGTTGAAAGCGAAAGAACGGTGTCAAGGCCTCCGTTATGGTCAGAGTCTCCTCACAGCCCGCACACACTCCAGCCCGGAAAGATGCTGGCTGCTGCACTCAATCCAGTAACTTTATAGTGAAAACACGCCAGAAAAGTTATTTTACAATCAGCAATAGGTGAGTCGTACAGACACTAAATCGCTCCAGAGCGGTTACAGCTGACCGTCAGCATCTGATCAGTGTCATGCTGAATTTGGGCCTTCACCAGATATGACATTTAGAAACATAATGACGGGGAATCCCCGTAAACACGTTTGTATCAGTAAGCAGCTCAAATGCAACGGCACGTGTTTGCAGAGATCTGCCACACAGACGTGGCGACAAAGAGGCCGAGCATCTCCAAACGGTCTCGCGGTTCTGAGTGACGGCAGGGAAAGTTCCCGAGCTGCTCTTTTCTGACCTGATCCATTCCACGACTGCACACGCTTCTAGCACTGACACTCATGAGCTCTAGAGCTTTCTTTTAGGATCAGTAATGGCGATGGATGCGGCCGCTCTGAAGGAAGCCCAGCACTGGGTCTGGACGGGTTCTGGACCAGCGTTTGTTCTCCTGAGCCGCGCCTCATCATTTACTCTACTCGGGTTGCCATGGTTTCTGCAGGAATCTTTGAGATTCTGAAGCTTCCTGCCAATCAAGGTCACGGCGCGACAAAGGCACGAGATGACAAACCTCCCACTCAGCACAGCAGCACCTCTGAGCTGTGAATGCAGTGAAAACGGCTCTGAGCCTCGCAGACCGCACCAGCTTCGACAGATTCGGTCTCCGGCCGATGTGAACCGGCGGCTCATGTCAGCGAGGTGAATTCTGAACATTGTTTCTCCTCTTCTCTGCGTGTCAGTAGTTTGTTGGTTGAATAAAGCGAGCATCGCCAGCTCTCACTCTACAGCGAGGCAGCGATGGGCTTCCAGCCAGCGAACGCCCACACAATCCTGTATAATTCCTCACTCAAACACACTCGAATTCACCCAAACCGACAAAACTGCCACCGTCAGATCCCGCAAAAAACACAAAACGGTGTCATATTAAAAAACATCAAGTATTCAAGTCATTAATATCAGTATGAATCAGTTATAAAAAAAAAGTTAATTTGAGTAAAATAGAAGTAACATTAGTAGATATTGCTAGCACATCTACTACTAATAGAAATGATAATGAAAAAAACGACGTCTTTTCTTAATTTTTTTCTTAGGAATGTTAATTTTGGTCTTAACTTTAAAACAATCACGCAAAAACGTGAAAGAAAAGATGTATTTGCCCGTTTTTGTGGTTAGCATGGTTATTGTAATTGTGTCACTCAAAGAGGAAATTTGTTGAGTTGTTTTTCTGGTCCAATCAGAGCGATGCTTCAGCGACTGTGTGTTTATTTATTGCCTCTACAGCAGACTGAACCGTGAGTCAGGTTCACATGACGCCTACACAGTCACCCACGCAGACACCCACGGGCCGTATGCACGCAAACACACACGCTCACCCACACACGCACACACACACACACTCTCTCTCTCACGCACACACACACACACACACACTCTCTCTCTCTCACACACACACACACACACACACACCCACACACACACCCACACACACACACACTCTCTCTCTCACGCACACACACACACACACACACTCTCTCTCTCTCACACACACACACACACACACACACCCACACACACACCCACACACACACACACTCTCTCTCTCACGCACACACACACACACACACACTCTCTCTCTCTCTCACACACTCACACACACACAGGACACCCTTCAGCCGTGTGAGGAGCCCTGTGTCCACCACAGCAGCTAAACCTCCAGCAGAACCAGAATCACACAGGAACAATCTATAGAAATCACACTCAGAGAGCAGTCTGTGCTCGTGTACGTGAAGATGGAGAGATGACAGATTCCATTCCACTTTCTGCTCTTATATTGTCCGTCTTCATGTCTGAAAGCTCTGCCTGCGTGGGGCCAGTCGCTCTCCCATTATCAGGGTTGCTGGTAATTATTTAAAAGCGAGTCTAAGTTGACTAGTCCTCCTCCCCTGCAGTCTGAAGTGTGGAGCGACACACACTCTTTCTTCATCTCCCACTCACATTTTCATCTGTTAACCAGCACCAGAATGCTAATGAACGCCACCGCTGGTGTGTCGCACTAAATGGACATCGGTGATACTTTTGAGACAAATTTCTCATTAAGAATTGAACTGGTTTGACATGCGATCTGAGTCAGTTTGGGTTAACGGAAGATCTTCTGCATTTGACGAACCCAAAGATCCGTGTTCAGCTCAGCTCTAGGACTGAAAACAGAATCTGTTCTTTACTGAGACTGCTTTATTTAGTCCTGCGGCAAAACACGCTCGCTGCTGGCAGGTTGAAGGCGGCGCAAGTGAAACAGAAGCACTTAATTTATTCTAATGTGATTTGACCTCGATGATCTTGACACTTCGTAACGCTGCTCGGTCTGAAGGAAGAACGGACGCTAAGTCTGATATCAAAGGGCTACAAAGTCAGCGATTAGACACGACCCGGTGTAACGTTCACCCAAACGCATTAAAGCCTGTGTAAGATAATGCCTTTATTAATTAATGGAGGGTGAAACATAATTAGCTTGGGCCGTCCTCCGCCGCGGCTCCATTAGACGGCGATGTAGGAATGGAAGTGCTCTCGTGGGCGGCTGTCAGTGTAAATGTGCTGTTGTATATGTATTCTGAGTGTGAGTGTGTTGGGGGCTGAGAGCCCTTGAGAGAGTGTGTAGGCAGGGGTCCACACACACACACACTCTCTCACACACACACACACACACACTCTCTCTCTCCCACACACACACACACACACACACGGGGGTGGAGAGGTATATGGAGTTAAGTCTGTTCACTGCCTGCCGATTGATCACTTGTGTGAATAAGAGAGAAAGAAACAGAGTGTGTGTGTGAGAGAGAGAGAGAGAGAGACGCTTAATAGAACGAGAGATTTTTTTATCACAGTGAGAAATATGTCTGCATGTAGAATGCAGCTCACTTCAGATCATGCCAGTAAAGGACAAGCATAGGGAAAAAATGTAAAAAGAGGACAGTGAAAGAAAGAAGAAAGATGGGGAAAATAAATGGAATCATAAGTGCTAGTGCTGACATCTCAGGTAAGAGTCTTTATCTCTCTCTCTGTGTGTGTGTGTGTGTGTGTGTGTATTTACTCTTTAACTCAATAACCTGCATTACCATCACTCAATCTGAGACGCTATGAAGCCTGTGCTTCCAGAGCCAGGAGCTGGAAACCAGATGAATGTGTGGCTTGATGAAGATGCACTGATGGAGGTCAGAAACACTCGCAGAACCGATGATCACTCCAGATCCGATCACTGACAGATATATCTAGTTTCAGCAGGAGCCTTCACGGGAATGAAGGTTCGTCGTTCAGATCCGTGGATCTTCTCGACTTCATCACGGTTTATTATTAAAGCGCAGGTTGATAAAGCAGCTTAATGAAGATGTTAAAAGTAGTGGTTCTGACTCGTTCGGTGAAACTCGCCGGAAACGGAACTAAGGTTCGTCGAGCTCGCTTGTGTTTGTTGAGCGCATGATGGCTAGCGTGTTGTGATGTCTAACTAGATCTGACCTCTACACATCTGGACGCTTCGGCGAGTGAGAAACAGATAGTTTCACTGTAAAAATGCTGGTTTTACAGCCGTGTGCCTACTTCTTATCGACACAGTTATTTATGAATCATTTATTAAACCAGCCACAATCACAGTCTGTCTTCAAGCTGAAGTATGTTTAATTTGATTTTAAGTAATTGCGTTAACTCAGGTACATTTCAAAGCTCATAACCTGCTAATATCAACACCTGATCATAACTGAGTTTCGTCGGCATGATCAGCTGTGATATATTCTTTCTATGACAATTCAGCAGATGAACATCAGTTTAAAAGCATTCTGGGTTACATTTTATCTTCAGGTGTCCTTGTTACAGTGTAATTATACATGTAAGTACTGAGTAATATTAATTAACTACATGTACTTACTATACGGTTAGGGTTACTTGCATGTAATTAAGCACAATTAAGCATAATTAAGTGTAATTATAATAATATGTACCTGTGGCCCAGATGCATTCATAATAGCATTTAATGCTAGATATGGCAACATTTATGATGAATTATCTTAAAATCTGACCTTGTTGATTCTCTGAACATTTTGAACAGATTTATCCCGTAGAAATGAATCTTTAGTAAGCTGAAGAAACCCATCAGGATGAAAAAGACCAGACAAGAATATGTTTGTGTGGATACATACACGGACTCAAGTGAAGCAGTTCTGAAGACTTAAGCCACTCAAATCATTGTTTACGACTAATCTGGAACAACAATACAAGCTTTTGATTTCCCACCATCTGAAATAGTGCCCACAAAAGGCCACTTGAGTCATATTAGTCCACACTATGCATCTGAGCGCATCTCTGTAAATATATTCTGCAAACACACACACAGACGCAGTCGCCCACACAGAGCCACACTACAGCAGCATCGCAGGAATCATGCTGAAGCTGTGATGAAGCGGCCATTAGCACCACAACACAGGAGACATTTTGTAGATGTTACACCAGAATCGTTTGTGAAAACCATCTAACAGATATAAACTAACTTATCTAGTACTACAGCTACTCATCCTGCACGCAAGCTGGATCGGAACGAACAAAAAAAAGGCTTATCTTAGCATTTTTGTCTTGTTTCTAGTCAAAATATCTACAAATTCTTAAATTAAGATGCTTTTACTAGATACGAAAAATGACATAAGATAGTTAGCCTTGTTTCCAGGGGGAAAAAAAAGTAAATTAAGTGCATTTAGCTTAAAACAAGTAAAATTATCTGCCAGTGGGGTAAGTACTCTTAAAACAAGATTTTACTTTAAACAAAATGCACTTAATTTAGTTTTCCCATACAAACAAGATGCTTTTTATAAGTAAAAGCATCTTAATTTAAGAATTTTTTTATATTTTAGAAACAAGACAAAAATACTAAGATAAGCCTGTTTTGCAGTGCGAGTATAGACGTTTAAGCATTAAAGTTTGAGATCTCTTGTAGATACAGCTGAAGACTATATAACAGCACCTCAAGTGTCTTACTGCTTTTATAAAATGGTTTCTACACAATTAAAATATAAAGGGCATATTGCTGAAAACCTGATTTAGTGAATCAGATTGAGAGTGGAAACGGTTTTCTGATGAATCAGCAAGCTCTACTCTGCCTCCTGTATTAGAATAACGTTATAATTCGCTTCTCGTAGTATATGAGCAGTTTCTCCAGCACATGACACTCCTTTGCTTCTAAATGAATGAGGCCTCTGACCTTCCCATTGAGAAAAGGCCACAGTAAGCTCCGCCCCTCTGACACGACTGGTCAGAATGAAGAGGCGCCGCCCACCTGAGCTCCCGCCCCTCTTTAAAAGGGTCGGACCGGCAACATGTGACTGGATTACAGCGTGCGAGTAAAAAGGGGAAAGAAGCACAGATCACGAATGAGGGGAAACTGGAGGAGAGGAACAGGAACAAAAGAAAGGTGGAGATTTAATGAAGGCAGATGAGAGGTTTCCGCTGCACGAATGTGAGTAGCCTACTGCTACATTTTGCAAAGTCATCATGGTTTTATTGTGCCAGGCAGATACAATGTGATGGAAAAACAGAGAAATATGATAAAGTGTGGTGAAGTATTTAATGTAGAGCAAAAAACATCGAGCGCTGCTGAAAACAGGAGCGCTTGTGGACTGACAGCACCTGCCTTTGGCATCCGTCTTGAGTTTAATGAGTAATCTGCTTCAAAGACTAACCTTAACCTGCTTCTTCATGCTTTAATTCCAGCACTGCTTCCTGACAGACATCAACAGTCCAGAGCGGATTCATTGGGAAAGGAGAGAAAGAACATGTGAAGTGGAAAACAGCAGGTTTACAAACAGGTATCTCACGTCACGTTTGATTGTGCAATTGTTTGCCGACTCAAGACAGCCAGCGAGGAACAGGTTTGGGGTCAGAGGAGAAAGAGTGAAAGAGAAAAGCTGGGAAGAAGAGAAACGAGAGCGAAGTGAGGAACAGAAAAAAGGCCGTTTTACTGTCATCTTGACCGACAAGAAAGAGCATCCTATACCTTCAACTCACACTCACACACACACACTCACACACTCTCACACACACACACACACACACACACTCACACACAGTCCATTCAAAGAGGTTATTAAATATCAGCTTCCACAGCAGACATTCACCTGAAGGATCTCTGCGATCATCTGCCGCTCATCAAGAGAAAATTCTTCAGCAATCCTATGAAGCTCATGAGCAGTTCTGACATGAACTGGTGCGTCCTGCAGTCAGACATGCTAAACTCTACACTCTAGAAACCATTTTAAATTAGCAACTTATTCTCGTATAATAAATGTGTTCATATTAATTGAGGGATACCCAAAATATTTGGACTCTTCAGTAAATGGCAAAATATGTGAAAACGTCTAAGAAATGGCGACCAGTTACAGCAGCTAAAAGAAACATCTTCCTAATGTGTTCATCTGAGCTTGAACTGAGTTTCAGAGACTGTAAGCAGCGAGTCTGAGACGTGGCCATTGTGTTTGTCCTCGTTCTCTGTGTAATGGCGGGTGAGTGAGCGAGAGCGAGAGCATGTGGGTGAAGGGTAAAGCATGCTTTTATGAATGGGCTGCTGGGACGAGCGCTCTGATTGGTCAGAGCCACATCTCTGTGTCTTTAGTGAAATATGACACCACAACTCAACACACCGCTTACAATGTGACACAACCGTTTCCCACTGCTGCTTTTATCAGCAGTTAAAACACAGCTGTAAGATCAGAGATGTGCTGGAAGAGAAGGCTATTCTAGAAACACAGTCAGGTCTCGATTCCTGTTCGATATCAGCGCTCAAGAGTCAGTCAACAACAGCAGCGGTCACACGCCGACTGAAGAAAGAGAGAGATCATACCCTGCTTCACCTAAAGCTTAAAGAGGTCATATGCGATTTCAAGCTTTCCTTTGTCTTTGTAGTGTTACAAGCTGTTCGTGAATAGATAAGATCCGTAAAGTTGCAAAGATTAAAGTCTCAAACCCAAAGATATATTGTTTATAAAAGTTAAGACTCGTCCACGCCTTCCTAAACGCCTCGTTTAAACACGCCCCACATATCTACATCACTGTGTGGGAAGATCTGCATAACACCGCACAAATGTTTACGCAAAGAAGGCGTAACTTTTATTCTAGCTTTAGTATTGTTGTCGTGGAGACGCTGTGTGTTTCCAAATATGGTGAGGGGCGTAACATTTCAGTCACACGCTTGAGGTATTCGGCCAATCACTGCACACTGGATAGCTGGCCAATCACAGCACACCGTGCTTTTTAGAACCATGAGCTTCGTAAAAATCTACGCGTTTCAGAGAGGAGCAACAATAATGTACGGTCAAAGGTTGCGTTAGATTTTGACAGACAGGGTCGTAAAAATTCCGTCAATCTATTACCTGTCATTTTAATTTTCATATTTTAATTATAATAGCATTTAATAGCTTTTTTGTTCTCATTTTCATTTTTAATAATGAACCTACAGGACAAGTATATAGGCTTTATTTATGGAGAACAGATGAACAGAGAATGCATTACTTGTCATGTTCAACACACACCCTGCAGTGACTGCGGAGGCCACTAAAAACATCTAAATATGCTAACGCAAAAAAAAGAAGAAAAAAAAAGATTTATATAGATTCTCATTTTTATGAACCAATATCGATTCTTAAATCCCAATCAATGCTGTTTAGTTGATGAATGAACCGTACATATAGTGCGCCTTCAATAAATCGCAACAGGCCAAGCTTTGTGCTTCGTTACTTTTGATATGAAACAGTCTCAGATTTCAAATTCTGTCCATTTTATTAGGAAATTCAAGCAATAAATACCGTTTTGGTGCTCTTTAATGTGGTGTGATAGATTGTTGTAGCTTAAACTGGGTACTCAAAAGAGTGGTGACAGTTATGTTTGCTCTGGAGCTGATGATCCGGCGCTCTGCTGCCGCACTGGACAGGGCTGGGAATTACAGTAGATCACCCTCAGTGTAATCTGTCAGTGACGGACGGCCTTAAAGTTTTTCCGTCACTGCTAAAAAATTTCCGTTAATGAAGGAAAATTTTCAGTTAACATGACCTGTGTACAGTTTATGGAAAAAAATGTCAAGTCACTATTATTTATATAGCGCTTTTTACAATGCAGATTGTGTCAAAGCAGCTTTACAGTATTAAACAGGGAAATAGTGTTCCGTTCTCCTCTGACCAGACGAGACCAGCAGTTTAATTCTAGGCTGCAGCAAAGTCAGATTGTGCGGAGGACTCATCTGGTTCCCATGGTCTTGTCCTAATGTGTTTTTTTTAACCTTAAACTGCATAAACGCATTGCATTTCACCAAATACACAAAGTAATGCTATTTTTTAGCATCATCGTATGACACCTTTAAACACCTCCTGTTCCGTCCTCTCACATCTCCAGAGTTCACAGGTCGCTAGAGAGCAGGAGACGAGCGAGCGCCATCCAGCATCATCACGACAGCAGGCCTCTTTCTGCCAAATCACGGAAAACTGGTGTCACCTGACATCATGGAAACAGGAGATGCTGAGTGGAAAAAGAGCGTCACACATCAGTTGTGTGACAGAACGAGAAGGACAGCAGGACGAGGTTCTCCACTGAAGTGTGTTTCTCTGCAGCTCAGGTTCCAGAGTGACGTCTCGCACCCTGCTGCAAACACATGAGTCAGCGCTCCTAATCTGGAACGCTTTCCGTTCTGTTTAACTTTCCATCGGCGGCCCCTGAGGCTGCGCCGTCTGTTTGAACTCATTTTCCAGGCCACATCTCACTTCCAGGCTATTATACAATCGGCTGAGTTTAATGCACCTGTTTTGGCGCTGAACGACCCGCCAGTTACACATGTCCCATGAACTCGTCTCCCTTCATGAGATCATGTCTGTTTTGTTAACTCCGCTATCTCAGGAGCAGAGCGACGCAGACGTCCATCCTTCGCTCAGTGGTCAGTGTAGGTCCTGTCTCCGGCAGCAGCTACATCTGGCTACTGGGTCTCTGATGGCCGTCAGTCCGTGATTGAGCGGCGCTTCACAACACTACAGCAAACACCAGACTCGTGGAGGAAAACCACCAACACCAGCGCGAGGCGAGACTGATGCGTTCCTGAACCTGGCATACAGTGTAGAGATCTGTTTGTTAAACTACAGCTACATTGTCTGCTGGGTTTCAGAGATGCTTCATACCGACGGAGGCGTTCAGTCAGGAGACGTTTAATACAATGTCAGTCTTTAAATGATCCAATAAAGCTTAAACAGAGTCACTCTGTCTGAGGAACCATTTGTCACTGTCTAACAATTCCATTTAAAGACAACATTATATGAATATACCGCTGAGTGTCCATCAGCAGATCCTGAACGGGTACAGAAGAAACGTCTTTATAAACTGCATTACATGTTATCAACTCACATGCACAAATATTATACCAGAGTGTGTCAAAGACACAATCACTCTCTCTCTCTCTCTCACACACACACACACACTCACTCTCT
>NW_015506144.1:34533-35333 GCF_001515645.1 Sinocyclocheilus grahami
TAATTATTTAAAAGCGAGTCTAAGTTGACTAGTCCTCCTCCCCTGAAGTCTAAGTGTGGAGCGACACACATTCTCTCTTCATCTCCCACTCACATTTTCCTCTGTTAACCAGCACCAGAATGCTAATGAACGCCACCGCTGGTGTGTCGCACTAAATGGACATCGGTGATACTTTTGAGACAAATTTCTCATTAAGAATTGAACTGGTTTGACATGCGATCTGAGTCAGTTTGGGTTAACGGAAGATCTTCTGCATTTGACGAACCCAAAGATCCGTGTTCAGCTCAGCTCTAGGACTGAAAACAGAATCTGTTCTTTACTGAGACTGCTTTATTTAGTCCTGCGGCAAAACACGCTCGCTGCTGGCAGGTTGAAGGCGGCGCAAGTGAAACAGAAGCACTTAATTTATTCTAATGTGATTTGACCTCGATGATCTTGACACTTCGTAACGCTGCTCGGTCTGAAGGAAGAACGGACGCTAAGTCTGATATCAAAGGGCTACAAAGTCAGCGATTAGACACGACCCGGTGTAACGTTCACCCAAACGCATTAAAGCCTGTGTAAGATAATGCCTTTATTAATTAATGGAGGGTGAAACATAATTAGCTTGGGCCGTCCTCCGCCGCGGCTCCATTAGACGGCGATGTAGGAATGGAAGTGCTTTCGTGGGCGGCTGTCAGTGTAAATGTGCTGTTGTATATGTATTCTGAGTGTGAGTGTGTTGGGGGCTGAGAGCCCTTGAGAGAGTGTGTAGGCAGGGGTCCACACACACACACACTCTCTCACACACACACACACAC
>NW_015506144.1:35382-36961 GCF_001515645.1 Sinocyclocheilus grahami
CACACACACACTCTCTCTCTCACACACTCACACACACACACACACGGGGGTGGAGAGGTATATGGAGTTAAGCCTGTTCACCGCCTGCCGATTGATCACTTGTGTGAATAAGAGAGAAAGAGTGTGTGTGCGAGAGAGAGAGAGAGAGAGACGCTTGATAGAACGAGTGATTTTATATCACAGTGACAAATACGTCTGCATTTAGAACGCAGCTCACTTCAGATCAAAGGAAAAACAGAGGACAGTGAAAGAAAGAAGAAAATGTGGAAAATAAATGGGATGATACGTCTCAGGTAAGACCCTTTATCTGTGTGTGATGTGCATTTACTCTTTAATTCAATAATCTGGTTTCCATCACTCAGTCCGAGACTTCATGAAGTCTGTGCTTCCAGAGACAGGAACAGGAAACTCTGCAGAGAGGAAATGGCTGAGATTAATGAGTGGATTTATGAGGCTGAAGATGAGCTGATGGACGGAGATCAGGAAAGTGACTCTGTGTAACTTCACAATCACTAACACTGTCTTACAGCTGATGATCTGAGAGAAGTCAGCTCTGAAATCCCTCCAGATCAAATCACTGACCTATAGCAATCATATGAACATGTAACCAGACTGTGTGCGCTGCTGAAGGGGTTTAAACTCGTGGTTTTCTCTCTAGTTTCAGCAGAAGTTCACGGAACGAAGGTAAGTGCTCATTTCAAATCCGTTTCATCTTCTGTACAGCATTACTAGCAAACACTGACGGTATGACAGGCGCGTGTGATCGAGCAGCTTTATGCAGAAGTCTGTCACAGCTTCTGAAGAACACGGTCGTGTGTAATGTCTAGTGCACTAACTAGCTTTTCATCTAAACCATCTGGACGTTTCGGCGAGTGAGAATCAAGACTTTTTGTCCTGACAGAAGGAAACGATTCAGTGAAAAACGATAGGGGTTTTCTTCTCTTCTTATCAAATACAGTTTAGGCATTTATGAAACATTTACTAACCCAGCCTCAATTACAGCCTGTCTTCGTGCTGAACGTCTTTCCATTCTTCACACAGGTTCTGGTGTTTTATACGTTTAAAAAATAAAATAAAAAAACAAGTAGTTGCGTCAAATCAGCATTTCATGCCTCATTTCAAGCAGATCCTAGAAACACCTGACCGATGCATTTACCAGTGCTTGGCAAAGTATGATTATTTCGTCGGCATGGTCAGCTGTTAATGCTGTACTGTAACAATTCAATACACGAAAATCAGTTTAAAGCATTCCGTGGCCTCAATGCATTCATTAATAGCAGCTAATGACATTTATGACGAATGTTTGACTGAAATCTGACGCAGTTGATTTTCTGAACATGTTCACCAGCTTTATTTATAAGCAAGTGAAGCAGTTCATCATCATACAAGCGAATCAAATGATTGTTTACGACTAACCTGGAATAACAATACAAGCTTTTGATTTCCCACCACTTGAGACATATTAGTCCAAGCTATGCATTTGACCAAATCTCTGCAAATATATTTAGCAAAAACACACACAGACGCTGTCGCCCACACACACACACACACACACACACACACTCGCTCACACTCTCTC